>NW_026068293.1:0-95599 GCF_014885135.2 Alexandromys fortis
CCTTGGGGTGCTTACACACATTATTAGAAATGGGCTAGTCCAGGTGCGAGAGTTAGCCTAGAAGAGGCTAGATAGAAATGGGCCAAGCAGTGTTTAAATGAATACAATTTGTGTGTTGTTATTTCGGGCATAAGCTAGCAGGCGGCCGGAGTGCTGGGGACGCAGCCCCGCCGCTCCTATTTCAACACCCAAGACCATGCTCAAAGTGGTCCAGCATCTCAAAGGCCATTGGCTGAAGGAGTTTTCCTAGCACCTCCCCCTTTTGTCTAAATAAGAGAATTCCTAACCCAATATAAAAACTATATACAATAAAAACAGATATAAGTATAAAAATTAGGATTATAACCAGCATAAACAATATTAAGCAAAGAACATATGCTAAATGTTTTAATAATTACCTTATCATAATGAGTGTAAGTCTTGTATTAGTAATGGCTTGGCTAAGACATGAGAGGAAAGAAACTATGACCATCTAGTCTTCAACCTCATTGAAGACCTGAGAAGGGAAATAATATTACTTGAGTAAACAGGAAGTACAAAGAAGCAACCTACAAAATGTGCAATAAATGACAGAGACAACTGGCTACCTGGGCAATCACACAAGGTCTCATTTGCAACGTTGGAGCAACCAACTTTTGACTATGGCCTATAGTAATTGACAAACTAGTTTCAGTTCACAAAGATGGGACAGAGCTAAATAGATAGCCCTCAGGAAAACCATAACTTAGGAGCAACCAATCAGCAAGTGCCTCACAGCCTTCTGTTGGCTCAGCAGGCACTCCATGGCACCTTCTGCTAGCTCAGCAGGTGCCCCTCCGTCTCCTGATAACTAAGGTAGTTTTCCCTACCCTGCTGCTGGAAGGCCCCTCACCATTATGACCTCCCACCAATCAGCCCCAGACTAATCTTTCCTCCACCAATCAGCCCCAGATTAATTCCTCCTCCCTGTAATTCCCTTAACTCTGCTTAAAAGGAGCTTTCAACCATATTATGGGGGGGTCACCATGTGACACCACAATGTTGGAATTAATAAAGCACTTTTGTTATTACTTATGTGGTTGTTGGCTTTCCTTAGGGGCTTCTCTTGGACTGACAGTCTACCTGACTGCTGGAATAGGCTCCAACATTTATACACTATGATTTAGCTTGAGTGATGCTCAGCCTCCCACATTCTTTCATTGTTTCTTTCCTCCACTCCCACAAGGCCTTTCTGGCTCCTGGTCAACATCCCTTCTTTCTCCTGGGCTTTGTTGTCAGTTTTCTCAGTGGTACTTTGTATACATTTCTATTGCAACATTTATCACACTGCTTTGTAAACATTACTTTGGGAGTCTGCTAGATTTCTTCCAGACTGAGCACCTGGAAGAAAGACACCTGTTTATCACTGGTGTCTTTATTATTATTTGGAATAAGTGGACATTTCTGGCTGATGAAAAGCATTCATTTAAAGGATTGGAGGTAGGTGAAATAGGAAAAGTGGGATAAAGAGGCATTAATGTTTGAAGATTATTCTATAGATCTTTCAATGCCAGAAGACATTGGCTATGAGAGTGAGCAGGGGTTTACGGTGAAAGTTGTCCTCTAGTGAGCGCTGGAATATCCCAAGAGTATTAGAAACCAAGAGCAAAATGCTGGTGACTAAGAGACCACACAGGGATGAAGCAACGCTGTGGGGCATCCTGTCAAGTTTGTTTTTTCCTTTTCTGTTGCTTGTTACGTGAGTATCTATGACTATGATGAATTAATAGTGATTTATTTCCCCCCTTTGGAGTCTTGATTTTTGTTTAGTATGAGTCTACAGTTTTATCACGATGTCTCTGCTCTGGAAGTATCTGTTAAAGAAATCAGGAGGGGGGCTGGAGAGGTGGTTCAGCCCTTAAGAGCCTTTGCGGCTTTTCTAGAGCACCCGACTCCAGTTTGCAGGACCCACATCAAGTGACTCATAACCACCTGTAACTCCAGCTCCCGGGAGTCTTAATACCTTCTTCAGGTACCCTTGTGCACGTAAATAAAATTTTACATAAAGCTGGGTAAGTGTATGTTTAGGGTAGTGGAGAAACAAAAGAGAAAAATACGAGTTTGGTTGATTTGTCCAACATTAGATGAAGAACCACACAGGGATGAAGACACGATGTTGGGCATCCAGCCAAATTTCAGTTTCATGTTACTTGAGTATCCCTTATAAATGAGTTTGCCTTTTTCTGTTCACAGAGGCATTTTCAATGTTCAGAACAGGATGGGATATAAAATAATTTTTCCAATAAATACTTGCTGAACGAATGGCTAAGACAGTTCGGTGGTAACTCAGGGGAGGTTAGATCCAGTTTCCCGGTATGCCATTTGAATTCTGCCTTGGCCATTCTCCATGTATTGCCTTCATTCTCAGGCAGGTTTGGGGGTGCTGAGTGATGGCAAAGTAGGAGAGAATAGCTGCAGGTTTACATTCTAATAATTCAGAACCCCAATGACCCCGACTCTTCCTGAAAAGCCTTGACTTGCCCTACAGTCAGCTGGGCATAGGTCAATTAACAGTCTCTAAAACTGGGCAGTCCTGGGACAAGTCCTGCTCCTTGAATAGGGCCAAAGGCAGGTTTCACTGCAGCTGAAAACAGGAACTAGTGGTTCCCTCAAGGAAAATGGGGTTCTGTCACCAGGAGAAGGGGGACAAAGGCTGACAGAAATGACTGATGTCCATCACTTGTCAGTGGTGACAAGCCAGAGCACAGCTGTTTTCCTTTCTCTCTATTTTCACATTAGCCCAATGAATTTGTGCTTGTTGATAAGGTCTTACTTTTTAAATGCCCCTTTCCTGTCCCTGCGAGTCTGCAGAGGCCTTCCTCATTCCTGGATGCCTGGTTCAAATACATCTCCCTCATGAGTCTCCTTTTTGAATGAAATCCCTTTCTTCCTAATGCCAAGTCCAGGTTCAGGGAAGGACATATAGACTCTGCTGCAGGACCGATCCTGAATCTCCTGACCTCTCCAGAAAACAGGCATTGCCACATTTACAGCATTAAGGAGAGCACTAGGGTCCCCGGGAGCCACCTGGCTTCAGTTCCAGCAGCACTGGGAGACTGTGGGAAGTGGAAGGACCAAACAAATCCATTTCCATAATCTAACCTTCTTCTTCAGCTATGCTATCTGTGCGTCCTATTGGTGCACTGTATAGGAACTCACAACCTGGAAAAGAGATAGTTTGCTTAAAGTGCATTAAGGAAGGTTTGCATAAAACGGATACCATCGTTGGATGGATGATAGAACACTTCTGTGAGCCAGGCATGAAATAGACACAGGACACAATACTCATGTTTTAAAATGTGCATTGTTGTTTTGCCTACATGCAGGTCTGTGTGACGGTGTCAGATCCCCTGAAAATAGAGTTATAGACGGTTGTGAGGAGCCATGTGGTTGCTGGGAATTGAACCCGGGTCCTCTGGAAGAGTAGCCAGTCAGTGCACTTAACAGCTGAGCCATCTATCTTTCCAGCCCTCACAGTAATCATTTTAACCATACTTTCAAACGAATATTTTCCCTCCTTGCGACCAAGGCTCGGAAAGCGGTGTCCTAAGTTCTCTAGGGTTACACACACTTCTCTCAGGATTACTCACAGAGGCCGGGAGGTGGTGGCACACGCCTTTAATCCCAGCACTCGGGAGGCAGAGGCAGGCGGATCTCTGTGAGTTTGAGGCCAGCCTGGTCTACAGAGCTAGTTCCAGGACAGGCTCCAAAGCTACAGAGTAACCCTGTTTCAAAAAACAAAAAAGCCGGGCGGTGGTGGCGCACGCCTTTAATCCCAGCACTCGGGAGGCAGAGGCAGGCGGATCTCTGTGAGTTTGAGGCCAGCCTGGTCTACAAAGCAAGTTCCAGGACAGGAACCAAAAGCTATGGAGAAACCCTGTCTCGAAAAATCAAAAAAAAAAAAATCAAAAACCCGATTACTTACAGAGTCTTGCTATGTAGTCACAGATGGTGGTCTAATGTTTACAGTATCTCGCAGTTCATTTTGCAGTCCGCGCCCTATGCAAGCACGGTGATTGGGTGCCCACCAAGGGCCGCCAGGGCGCGCTCGTAGCTAGGCGCGAGGCCGCTGAGGGCGGGAGGCTCTGTGATTGGGCGATGACGCTGTCAGTTAGCCGCGGGCGGGGCGGGGGGCGGGAGGCGTGGCCTGCATGAATAAGGCGCGCTTCAGCGCGTCCAGCGCTTCGCCGCCGCCCGCCGGACTACGAGGCGCCCCCTGAGGGGCGGAGGAATCGGGCCTGGGGAGCGGGCACTGAGGGAGGAGCCAGGTCGGAGCGGCAGAGGGCCCTGGCTGGCGAGGAGGTGGAGGGCTGAGGCCCGGAGGAGGCCCCGCCGCGATGGGCAACCTGGAGAGCACCGAGGGCGGCCCCGGCGAGCCGCCCTCCGTCCCGCTGCTGCTACCGCCCGGCAAGACGCCGATGCCCGAGCCGTGCGAGCTGGAAGAGAGATTCGCCCTAGTGCTGGTGAGCCCCGCGCTGCTGCCTTCCCGCCACCCCCCACCCCCCGCCGGGTCCCGCCCACCCCCGCAGCCCGGTCAGCCCCTGACCCCGCCAGCAACGCTGGCCCGGGAGCTCGGAGCAGCCCGTTGGGGGTCGGGGAGGAGGGGTCCCCCCAGCCCCGGACCAGCCCGCGGTCCAGACTCCTCCCCACTTCCCTCAGACTTCCCGGTCGCCTGCCGGAATTCCATTCCCGGGACCTCGCTGGTGGGGCGATTTCGGAAGCTGTTGGGTCCCCAGACCAAATCGGGCTTTTTCCTCCCATGTGAGAGTGGGTCTCGCGGCCATTCCAGATGTTTCGGGGGGGAGGGGGGAGAAGAGAGAACGGAGAAGGGGCTGGCTGCTCTTGGGAGGGGGGTGGAATAAGGAGTGATACCATTCTTATTTCAGAACCGCATCCTGCTAAGTCGGAGTGGGTTTGCCTGGTCTGAACATGTGGATAAGCCATTTGACTAGGCTTTTTCGTCCCAATTGAAACAATACACAAACCATTCCGCCTGATTCTTTTCCCCCCCTCGTTTCATATTAAGCCTTGGTGATTGGTTTGGATTCCTTTGCCTGTGGTTCTTTGTAGTCCTGTGGTTTCAAAAGGGATGGTCTATAAAGATGCCCTTTCAGAGCCGACTTTGGGATGTGAGTGGTCTTGTGACTAGAGAGGTAGCAGGTACCACTGAGATGAAGCTGGACCATATGTTGAAGCTGAACGTGAAACTTTAGAGAAACCCGAACATCTGCTAACAGAGAAATCTGAAAACTTGGGGAATAGCTCTCAGTTCCCCCGAGGAACTCTCAGTAAGAATTCTGGTGTAAAGTTGGTATGGCCGGAGGGCTGACTCTGCCGGTGAGGAGGGATAAGTTGTAGACTTAGCAGGCTTATTGGATTTCATCTGCCTTGGAAGAGGGTGATTAGATCAGTTGGCAGCTGTGGAGCTGTCTAGAGATCCTGGCCTTTGCAGTGTGCAGAGCCTGACATCAGCTCACTGGCACCAACTTGGACTCAGAGAGTCCAGGATGTTCCAAAGAGTTGTTACAAGGGAAGCAGGCAAGGATCCCAGCTTTGGTACTTGTTTCATATCAGGGCTCACATAGAGGAGACCAGTCAGAAAATCAGTATGCTTGCACACCTATGATGTGTACCGCATAGAGAGGCCGTGGTTTAAGACACTGACTTGGGTTAGGATTCCTGGCATCAGTGTCCTGAGCAAATCACCTCAGGCCTCAAGCTCTCCAAGCTCTGCTGACCGCCTGTGTGGATCAGATCATGTGTCTCCACCAGAAAGCCAGGAGTCTGTGGTCTTGACTCAGCACTGATACAACTTCCCCAGCCAGAGTGTTTTTCAGGGGTTTCCATAAATACAGAGGGGGTTAGGATGCTCTCATCTGACAAGAGCTGGCGTATCCTGTGACTAGGTGCATAGCATAGCCTAGCTACCTTCCTCAGATAACTCCTTTTGTGGAATACAAGTGATCTCAGAAATGAGTCACTATTGAGATAAACTTCAGAGTTAACATTTACTGAGTATATAGTGCACCGCAGACTTCCACTTTCATTACATCCACTCAACAGCCCCATGGGGCAAGTGCTGTTACTACCCACATTGTAGAGAAGAATGGGACTCCAAGGGGTTAGGTGGTAACTTAATGTCAACTACCTGACCAGAGATGGAAGAAAACAGTTAATTCTGGCTTGAACGTCGTCCGTATCCTACACCAGGATTGTAGTATGTCACACTACATCCGCCAAATGGCCATTTCATAAACCCAGTCAGTTGTGTTGAAGCTGGCAGACTGGGAAAGAAGGTAACAGAGGAGCAGTTTGTCTGTTTTATATCATCCAGAAGAAGAAAGTAGCCCACACTGAGCCACTACCCAGTGCTGATACATCACACGCCCACTTCTCACCAGCCTAGCAGCACTGAAGCATCGGCTGCAGCTCCTGTTTGCCATCATGAACAGTGCTGTGCTGAATACCCCTTCAATGTATAGTTTTCCTTAGGATAGAAGCTTTAAATTGAGCTTGCTGAATTATAGGTTATAAATTGTTTTTTATTTTCTAAAAAAAAAAGTATTTATTACTATCATGTGTGACTACTAGCATACAGGTGTTATGGCTTGAGTGTAGAGGTCAGAGGAAAACTTTTGGGAGTCAGTTCTCTCCAACATGACTACTGGGCCTAGAACTCAGGAGTTTTTACCTGCTGAGCCATCTTGCCACCCCTATAAATGCTTTTAAGGTCCTTAGTGTGTATTTCCAAATTATCTTTCAAAAACCATAATGTGATTTGGTATGGTAGTACATACCTGTAATCCTTTGTGAGGCTAAGGCAGTAGAAGAACTTGTCTCAGTTTCATAGTGAGATACTGTGTCGAAACCAAATCTTCATCCTCCAAAAAAATTAGTGTCCTCCAAGTGGGGTGGCTTTTCCTTTTGATTATAAAGTAATATATTTTAATTCAGCAGATTTGGAAATACTGAAAGAATTTCCACTATAAACTAGTAATGTTTTCTAGTAACATTTTGACATACTTAAACATATTTTAACAATTAAGATAATACCCCGGATTGTGTTGTAAACTGAGTCTTTACAATTGTAAGCATTTTGTATCTTTTTTTTTTTTTTTTTTTTTTTTTTCGAGACAGGGTTTCTCTGTAGCTTTTGGTTCCTGTCCTGGAACTAGCTCTTGTAGACCAGGCTGGCTTCGAACTCACAGAGATCCACCTGCCTCTGCCTCCTGAGTGCTGGGATTAAAGGTGTGTGTCATCACCCCCCAGCTCTGCTTTTCTTTGTAAACCACTTCTGGATGATTTAGATTTTTAGGAACTTTTGTTTCTTTGATTAATACAAAATGTTATCTTGTTTTACAGTGATTTTTCTGAATATTTTGTCGTCTTTTGTTTACCGTTTATCTTTTGTTCTTTGTTGGGATTTATTCTATATCCATATGTCTATGTAATACATTTTATTTTCTACAGTCTCACGTTGTAAGTCTTTTTCACACATGAAAGAGTATAAATAACTGTTCTGTGGAGTTCTTGGAATTGCTCCCTGCCCCTTATGCTCTGTGTTGTCTCTGGAATGAGAAGTCTCTAGTGCTGGGCTTGTTGGGTCTGTGTGTCCCACAGCTGGGGGTAGTACAGGTGGCTGTCACACACTGCCTCTAAGAGAAAAACTGCCACATTCTGCAAGAACAGGAACAGGTCTTGGTGGAAATAACTAATCTTCAGTGAAGTGAAAAAAGAAGCCAAGGTGGAGAGGAAATGAAACCCACGGATCTTCCCCTGAGGCTTCTTCGGAAGGCTAGTCAAGGTCTACCCTGTGGTCAAGACCAAGGTATTTGCCCCAGGCTGACTGTGTGAACCCAGAGAACAGCAGAGCAGTCTGCCTTCAGACAGCGTGTTGCCTGGTCTGCCCGGCATCTGGCCTCCATTTTAGGGAAACTTTTCTCCTGCGTTTGAGCTGAGCTGCAGCAGTGGCAGGGAAGGCTGGGAGTTCATTTGGTTTAGGAATACGTTTGAAAAATAGACTGTTTCCTTTGAAGATGGAGAAGGTGCTGTCTGTGGTCACTTAACCTCCCTTTCCTTGTCCCCTCTGGGCAAGAAACTTCAGGACTCACTCTGAGCAGTTGTAGACAAGCAGGGTTTAAAGGTTCACGGTGAGGAAGTGGAGTGGGCAGGAGATGCTAGAATGGAGCTGAAGTGGGTAGCTCGAATCCCCGAGTTTTCTTTGCTTTCCTTCCTTCTGGAAGAGTGAATTCCCTAAGGTGTGGAGGTGCCCGGTCCGCTGACTAGCCTCCTTGTGCCTTTGTTTCCCACCCTCCTGACTGCTGTCTCCAGTTTTCCCCTCCTGCCCTCTCTCCTCCTATCCCAGTTCTCTTAACTCTTCTGTCACCAAACAGCACAGGTGTGGTCTGGGAATGTGTGTTGGTAGGAAAGGACCTGGAGAAGTTTGGCATGTGTGGGAGCAGAGTCTTTTCAGTCCTGAAGTTGACTGATCTGCGTAGGCTCAGTTTGTCACATTTTGTGACATTGAAAAGTATTGTAAATGACTTTAAGACTCCTAAGAGACTGACTGAGTTCTTTCCATGGCAGGATTTAGGCTTTCCTATACCCAAGAGTTTAATTCTTGTCTCCATTTCATTACCTCTGATTTCCTCCAGGGCTAGAGTCGCAGCCTGTCGGGTTTGCCCTGGGTCCCTAGTACAGAGTAACAGGAGAGATGTGTACTTTTGTTCTTCTCATCTCTGTGTCGGTTCAAGTGGAGATTGAACATCATTTAGTTACCCAACCCTTTGCCAAGTGAGGGCTGGGCTCGTGCCTGAGATTTGGTTATTTTAGGAGATGGTTATTCTGTTTTAAGAACTACTTAGACTCTTTTTGTCAGTTTCCTTGCAGGGAATTGGGAGAACCAGTCGCTCTGTGTAGTCCGTGTTTCCCCTGAAACCATTTTTAAAAGTCCCCCACCCCCACATCCCCACCCCTGCCGAGGAAATAGCTGGTTAGAGGTTTACTGGCTCAGATTTGGTTTTAAAGAAAGGCTGTTGGTGTTATAATCAGGAGACTTAGGTTCTGATCCGGTTTTGTAGTCTTTTTCATCTAAAAGACTGTGGACAAATCCTATAACTTAAACTTTTTAAATTTAATTATATTTCCTTTTTTTTTTTAATTTTATGAGCATGGGTGTCTTGCCTGCGTGCATGTCCTTGTGAGGGTGTCAGGTCCCCTGAAACCGAGGTTATAGACAGCTGTGAGCTGTCATGTGGGTTCTGGGAATTGAACCCAGGTCCTCTGGAAGAGCAGCCAGTGCTTTTAGCCACTGAGCCATCTCTCCAGTCCCTAATTTAATTAATTTCTAGTCATTTGTTTTGTGTATGTATGTGGACATATGTGTGCCACAGTGTGGGTCTGGAGGACCAAGGACATCTGGTGAGGGTCTGTTCTCTCCTTCTATCAGGTGGGTTCCAGGGATTGAACTCCGGTTGTCAGCCTTGGTGGTTAGTGTCCTTACTTGCTCACCATTGCACCATCCCAAATCTTGTAACTTTTCAGAGCCACTTTTGTTTATTATGACGTGAGTGAGGAAAACTTACTCTACAGCGTTTTAAGGGTACTCCTGAATCCTAATGTGATTTTCAGCTGAAGGAGGGGTTGGCCTTTTTTGGAGTTTTGGGGATCAAGAGAGCATATTTAGGTTATCACACTAACTGATGCTGTGTTCGATACACAAGTCCAGGGATGTTAAACATCCAAAGTGAGTTTGACTCCTGCACTTGCTTGTAGTCCCAACACTTGGGAGGCCAGCCTGAGCTACAAAGGGAGATTTTGTGTATTTTTAAAACTTTTTAAAAGGAATAAAAGTGAAGATAGAGCCATAGCTTATGAACTTATACCTTTGAAAAGAAGTAGATGTATTTATTACCCCTGCCTACGAGGTAGTACAGTACAGTAGGCTCTGCCCTAAACTCTGCCACTGCCCTAAACTCTGCCAACGACTGTGGAATGTGCATGCTGTCTTTTCCCTCGTCAGTCCGTTAGCCCAGTGTATAATGATAAGCTTTTTTAGGTGGGAATGTTTTATCAAGAAATATTTTTTTACGGCTAGGGTAGAGTTAAGATAGAACTCCTGATCCTCTGGCTTCTACCTCCTCAGTGCCAGGATTACAAACACGTGGTACCATGCCTAGCTGAATTTGAAGTGAATTTGATAGTGTTTCTTTATTTCTGAATAATAGATCCCTTTGAAAATCTGTTCAAATCCATAGCCTCCCTCATGCATATACGAGGTCTCGTGAGGGGCTTTGGGCCTGTTCTTGGATCTACCAGCAAAGTAGATTTGATTGTCAAAGGATAGAGGGTGAGGAGACTCTTAATGCCAACAGTGATCTGAGTGTGTGGTAGGAGGAAGCCCTAGTTAATTAGATAAAATGATGCTTCTGCTAGTGGTAGCAACAAAGGCATCTTGTTGAAATTTGGTTGGCTCCCATTCAGAGTGAGGCGTTCAGACTCCTTGACACTGATTGGACATTTTTGGTTTTTCAAGAAAGGGTTTCCCTCTGTGTAGCTTTGGAGCCTGTCTTAGAACTTACTTCGTAGATCAGGCTGGTCTTGAACTCACAAGAGATCCACCTGCCTATGCCTCTGTGCTGGGTGCCAGGTGATTAAGGATCTTTTGTCGTGGGGGTCTGGTCTACTCTTTTGGGGTAGAGGTCCAGTTCTCAAATTCTGGGAACATCTAGGTGGGAGTAATTACATGAGTTTTGATAAGTCCAGGGGAACAAACAAGTAGCCTCTCTTGTAGTAGGGGAGAGAGTTGATAAGTCTTATCCTATGATTGGAGGCACTACCTGAGGAGCAACAGCGCCTTTCCTCTGGGCAGCGTTCTCCTGGAGTGTCCAGGTAGAAAGTAGAGTTGGCTCCCAGCACGTGAAAGAGGACTGGGAAGGTCTGTCTTCAGCAGTTGCTTTACCTCTCCTTTTTCTTTTTCTTCTTCCTTGTTTCTCTTTCTTTCCTGAGACAGGGTTTTCCTGTATAACCTAGCTCTGGCTGTCCTGGAACTCACTTTGTAGACCAGGCTAGCCTCAAACTCAGAGATCCACCTGCCTCTCTTTGCCTCTGGAGTGCTGGGATTAAAGGTATGGGACACCAATGCCCAGCCAGAAAGGCCTGGTTCAATTCCCAGCACCCATATGGCAGCTCTCAACTGTCAGTGACTCCAGGGGACCTGAGTTTAAAAAACAAACAAACAAAAGGAGCCTATAAAGACATTTAAAAAAAAACTTGATTTTTTTTCATTTACCTAACTGCTGCTCATCCTATGAGTTATTTTAAAATTTTCTCATATTTTTCAATATACAGTCTATGTGTAATTCCCCCTTGTTTCATCTCCAAAAATATACGTTATTCTCATCATTTTTCTTTTTCTCTACTGTCACTGTTTCTATCCAAGTCAGTATCAGTTTAGTTTGTATTACAGCCAGGCAACCACTTTCCTCTTGTCTCTCTCCATTCTTCGTTTGTTCTCCACAAAGGAGGCAGATTTAAAATCTTAGTCTTTCGTTCAGAACATCCTTTCCACATCAGGGTCTTTGTACAAGCAATATCTGCCGTGGGTGCTTTTAGCCTGGATCTTTAAATGACTCGTTTGAGTTTATAACTTAGGGCTTTCGCATCACCACCTCTCAAAAGTCAGCCTTGCTTATTATTTTCTGTCTTAGAATCCTTTATGTTTTCATTTTGAAATTATTTCTTTAATTGCGCACTTATCTTTCTTCCTACATTACTGATTCCCTGAGGGTGGGGACGTTACATCTGCTTCTCATTGTGCAGCCAGATACCTGGGAGTCATCATTTAATTTTTGTGGCAGATGGGAATCTCCAAGATAGGAGTGTGTGCATGTACAAAAATAATAACCTAACAAGGTAGTTCAGACTATAATACTTTATAATAGTATTTACATGCTTGTGTGTAAATATGTAGAAAAAAGGCCTAGAAGAATCACAACCAAATTGTCTTGCCCTCTGAAGGGAAATGAGTAGGTTGGGGTTGAAAAAGACTATAAACATCAGGGTAGATTGAATTTCTCAAAAAAAAAAAAACATACATTTTTATATTATGTATCATTCTTTAAAGATAAAAATGGAACTGTCTGGTGGCACCTCAACTTTAAATGATAGTATTAAAAGTTTCTCTTATTCACAGAGAGCCAGAAGATGAACAGTAGAAAGAAAGGACACTGGTGAGACCGGTAGCCAGGTCCTACCTGCCACATGCCCTGTGGGGACCTGAGCACTAGTTCTCACAGGAGAGAGATGCCCTTCTGCCCTGAGTCTGCATTTTAGATGGTTGAGTGCAGGCATAGTTTCTCAGACATAGGAAGGTTGTATATTTTTAGTCTCTTTCATTTCAAGTCCAGTTAAACTTGCACCTCTTTCCTTGGCAGAGCTGCAGTGACATCAACCAAGGAAATAAGCTCTGAACTTCACTGAACCCCAACTTCTCAGGGTTGGCTCAGCAGCTCTGACCACTACAGAAATAGTTTTCTCTAGAGTCTTGTCTCTTAGGAAAAGGATAGTAGTAAGGAAAAACAGAAAAAGAAGATACAATGAATGTGGCCACATTGGGAAGAGGAACAAGTGACATCTAGTGACCTTCCACCAAGGGAATCTTCCAAATAATTCTTGATAACATTTACTGGATGGTAATGGGATGCCAGCACCAGACAGTCACTTTGGCACAACCCATCTTTTTTCTTCACCATGGCTATATAAAGCAGAAGTTGTGTTTCTGTTTTGTTTGTTTGTTTGTTTGCTTGCTTTTAGATTTTTTTGTACACATTAAAGCTGGATGAAGGATCTCAAACATGCTCTCCCACTAAGCTACATCCCCAGCCTGAAGCAGTTATTTCTGTTTTGTAGATGGGAAAAATTGAGGTCTAGGAAGGTTAAGTGCTTCAGGTTTGAATCCAAGCATTCTGACTCCAAAGCCCTTGTTGTATTTCTGTTTGTTTTGAAATATGATCTCACGCTGCAGTGCCTGACTAGCCTGGAGCTCACTAGCCCACACAGGTGTCTAACTTACACTTCTGTCATGGGATTGCAGCCGCATACCACCACACTGCCTCAAAGTCCACATTCTTTTTGTTTGTTTGTTTTTTAGTGTTTTTTTTTTTTTTTTTTTTTGGAGACAGGGTTTCTCTGGGTAGCTTTGGAGCCTTTCCTGGAACTTACTTTGTAAGCCAGGCTGGCCTTGAACTCACAGAGATTTGCGTGCCTCTGCCTCTTGAGTGCTGGGATTAAAGGCATGTGCCACCACTGCCCGGCACCTGTCTTGCCTTTTTTAAAGGTGGAAGGGCATCTTGTACTAAGAAATTTGTAAAACAGTGCTTGGGGTTGGGGAGATGGCTCAGTTGCTAAGGCCTGAGTTTGATCAATAGCAACCATATAAAAAGTTGGGCAAGGTGTTTATATGCCAGTAATCCCAAGAAGTTCCCTGGGTCTTGCTGGTAAGTCGGTTTTGGAGAATTGGTGAGCGCCAGCCAGGTTCAATGAGAGACACTGTCTCAAAAAGTTTGATGGTAAGCTATTGAGAAGCTCACCCAGTATCACACATGGGTACATACAAATACACAAAATGCTTCAATTGTGGTGGATTCTCAACAGATGTGCTTCACCGTATCATGATAATGACCAGTGTTACTCTCTGGCTGTCGATAGTGGTGTGCATGCTATATTTTGGGAGGTGGGGGTGAGACAGTACCCTTTCCTAGTTAATTGCCCAGGCTAGGTACCCTCTGGACAGCTGCTCGGTTTGCTTGAGTCTTGCTGGACCTCACTGTTCTCCATCTACCATCACAGCCATATGCTAACTTCTGAAGTTGTTGTTGGAAACTTTCTTGGAATAATGAAATTTCAGGAGACAGAAAACAACTGCATACTCAGGGAACTGAGAGGCCAGGTTGGTTGATGAGAATCCCAAAGAGGTCTGAGAAGCCATCGATGGTGATCAGGACCCAGACCATGTGGGATTTTGCCAGCCTAAGTTAAGAAGTTTGAGAGCAGTTATGGGGATAGTTTTCAGGCGTGGTAAAGCCCTACCCTGCTTCATTCATAGTGCTGGGTGCCCTGTGGCTGCTGGAGAGAGTCCTGGAGTCCATCCTGCTTAGCCAGCAGCCTGCCTGAGGGCCAGGATCCTCTCTAGACTGTGGACGAGGGATGACTCTCTTTATCTATCATTTCAGGTTTGACTGGTGCTCAGCCCTCAACTGCTGTACGAACCCTCAGGCCAAAAAGGGCAGTGTCTCTGCTAGGCTGGCCCCAGTGTTTGGCGTGCCTATCCATGGCCTGGGCCTATAATTTGGTGGGTTGGCTGGTTACAAAAATAAAAAGTGCGACCTATAACTAAAGCTGAGTGGATTCAGTGAAGAGTGAGCTTTTAATTTGCCTGGGCTGTACTTACTGGAGAAGCAAGTCTCCTCCCCAGGCATAGCTCCAGGTTCTGCCTTAGTACCTGCTATAGGGCCCTTTAAGGGCTTGTGCCTGGTGCTGAGATGTGGGGACTCTAGGAGAAGGATTTGGAGGGCATCTTGGGGTTCAGTGATAGGCTTGATAGGGAGCAAACATTATTCAGTCTTGTCTCTCACATTCATTTCTCCTGTTTGATTGCATTAACATCCATCCGTCCATTCATTCATACATGTTCGATAGCATTGAATGATTTTTGTATTTTAGGCATTAGTGATATCACAGTGAACAAGAGAGACAAAGACGCTGGCCTCAGAATTCATATTGTTGATGAGAATAATAAATAAATGTACAGTGTATAAAATAATATTCAGTGCCACATAGGAAAAGAAAGATAGATAGTAATGGGAATAATAGTTTAGATAAGTTGATCGTGTATTTTCTGTGGCTATTGAAGTATAGGAAAAATGACCAGTTACTTCTATATATTCTAGATCCGGGCACCTGTTTCTCAGGAAGAGGCTCCCTGTGTCAGTATAGTCAGCCTGGGTAGAGATGAGAGGCAGTGCCCCTCTGGGGGCCCAGCTGGTTCCTAGTCCCTGGTGGGCCCCATTCAGAGCTGGGGTTGTTTCTTCCAGGCTCCAAAAGTCAACTGTCTTCAGGGCGGGCAGGGTGCTGATTAACCGTAAATAGACACCTGTCTTCTCGGGATTTCTCAAGTCTGGTTCTCGGGGTTTCTGAAGGGGCTGTGCTGAACAGGAGGACTGTGAAGCTGGGCCTGGAAAACAACTGCAGAGGTGACAGGATGCTTCCTTCCTGTATCTGGGCGCACCTTTGTAAGAGCTGAGAGGAGGGGATTTGGATTTGAATCTGTTTGTTTGTTTGTTTTTCAAGGCAGGGTTTCTCTGTGTAACAGCTTTGGCTGTCCTGTTGCTTTGTTGTCTAGGTTGGCCTTGAACTTGCAAGAGTTCTGTCTGCTTCTGCTTCTTGAGTGCTAGGATTAAGGAAGTGTGCCACCACCAACTTGGCCTTGGATTTGAATCTTAGTGCACTGTTTTTTAGCTCTGGTTTTGGACTAGTTCTCATCTTTCTTGAAGCTCAGCTTTTTTACCTGTATAAGAAGGATAGCAGTACTTGCTTTCTAGGGGTTTTTAAAAGAGTTAAATGATGTGTAGAGGATCCCAGGCAGTGTTTGGCATAGTGGGGTGCTCAATAAAAGTTAAGAGTTCATACGTCCCAGACTGATCTCGAACTCCCTAAATAGGCAAGAACGAACTTGAGTTTCTGATCTTTCTGCTTCCACCTTCTGAATACTGAGACTACAGGCATGCTCCACCAAGCCCAGTTTATGCAGTACTGAGGGTCAAACCCAGGACCTCATGTGTGCTAGGCAGGCACTCTACCAAATTGCATCCTTAATCTAAGAAGGAATATTCTAAAGGTATTAACCTAGTGAATCAGGGGTCTTGTATTAGGAAACTAAGTGAAAATGTTCAAGAAATGAATTGTTGGAGCTGGAACTTAGTAGTTAAGAACATTTGTTGCTCTTCAGGGGACCTGGGTTCAATTCCCAACACTCACATAGTGACTCATGATCATCTGTAATTCCAGTTCCAGGGATTTGAATCCCTCTTGTGACTCCTGTGGACTCTGGGCATGCATACAGTACATATACATACATACAGACAAAACATTCATGCACATAAAAACAATATGAAACAGAAAAGAAGTGTGAATTACTGTTCGTGGGAAGAGATTGTTTTCTGCACCTCTGAGTTGCAGATTCACTGCACTGCCCTCCACATGCGTCACATTGCTTTGCCACCTGATGTTAGACTAATCACGACTTGTCCATAGCTTAGAGACTCCAGGGACAAGGGTAACCCTAGAGTCCTGTCAGCCTGCCTTTCAGTGCATGTTGTTTGTGGTGCAGCCATGGCGGGTTCTGATTTTTAGAGCATTCTCAACTTTGGTGCTTTTATTAAGGCCAGGACAGCCATCACAGGCCTGCTGAGGCTGAGGACCTCTGAGTTGTTGTTCTGTGGATTCATTTGTAGGCTGGAGATTCCACAGCCCTTTCTCCTCAGTGCAATCCTTGGGGATGATACTCTAGAATGGATGGGCCAGAAGATAAACAATTAGGGAAGAGTCCCTTTACTTTGGACAGACTTCGTGTATGTGGCTGTGATTATTTTTGGGAGTATGAGCTTCACACAGCACTCATTTGTGCAGGCCCTTGGTAGGCAAGACTTGGTGAGTCCTGGTGTCTGAGAAGAGCTCACATCTATCTGCTGGCTTTATTTGGGTGCATCTGGTATGAATTCTAGATTAGTAGTCCAATAGCAGCTCTTAATGGCTTCCTTTGGGCATTTTAATTACTGTTAGCATGGTAGGTGACTAAGGGATTAAGAATCTCTTGTACATTTATAGAGCAACAGGTCCTGGTATGTTCCCAAAGCATTTATTTGTCATTTCCCCAAAATATTCATGTTAAAAGTTGTGAACATAACCTTTGGACTTGAGAGGTGGCCAGCTGAAGAGTATGAGGAGGCATTTGGCCTCTCAGTTGATTCCTTCCAAGAATTGTAAAGAAAACATCTAGTACTTATTACTCCAGATACTCGGGGAGATGTCAAGGCAAAGCCATAAAAACCTTAGTGTTGCCAGCTGCTCCTCCCACCTTTTTCCTGAAGCAAGGCCGGTGAAGATTCTTTTCAGTTTTGCAGGGACTGAGGCAGTGAGTTGAAGATGGCCAGAGTGTCATCTGCACTGCCTAGAGACAGGGACAGGAACGGTGTTTCAGCCATCAGAGGCTCAGCAGGTATAGGGTAGCATTCATTCACCCAGCAGGCATTTATTGAGGGCTTAGGACTGTGTTAATTGCCAGAGAACTAAAGATGACTAAGACAGTGTCTACCTCAGGAGTTCAGGCTGGAGGGGGAGCCAAATTCACTGAACATATAATTACACTATGTAGTGAGGCGAGGTTCTGGTGTAGATCAGCTGGAAGCTTGGCTATAGACTTGGGGAGTGCTGCCTACAGGAGAAAATCACTGTTGGCCAATGGGATAATAGGACTTGGACAGAGTAGGAGAGAGAAATCACTCCAGATAGAGAAAACAGCTTGGCCAGAGACATGTAAGGGAGTCAGAGTGTGATGTGCTCCAAGAATCTTTCCAGGGCAGCTCACTGCTGTTGAGAGGTGCAAGCTGGGAGCAGTGGGAAATGAAGCAAAATTGGCCAGGAGGCCTTGGATGCCACATAGAAGGAACTGTACTTAATACTTCTTCCAAGAGAGTGTCATGGTCAGATTTTGAGCTGTGTGTAGGGTCAGTCCCATGGGTCCCATAGGAAGAAATCAGCAATGAGGAGTAATTGAGTAGTCTGTGATGATTGTGGGAGGCACAGTGGAGACCGAGTGATTAGGCTTGACTCAGGGAGCGAGAAGATGAGAGAATGAAAACTCAGGATGGCATCTGAGATTTCTAGCTTGCTGTATTAGTTAAATGGGAGTTCCATCAGCTGAGGGAACACAGGCACCTGAGAATGGAAAAGATGAGACTGGTCTTGAGACATGTGAAGTCGCAGAACCAATGGGAATCTGGAACTAACATCTACTGGGAAGCTGGAGATTTATTGATGGAGCTCAAAAGAGATGTTGGAGACAGAACTATATATTCTAACTGGTCAAATAAAACTGAGGCCTTTATATTCTCACAACCTAGCCCTCTAGAAACAGGGAGGGACACTAAGAGGACTTACATAATGCCCCGGAAACAAAGCAGAATTGTTGAGATAGTGAGGTGGCTGAAGAGAGTGACTTATGGTCAAATGAGTCCTCAGGTTTGCAGACCACAGTTTGGGCCGGAGAAAGTCAGAGGCAGCTGGGAAAGTGAGGGATTAGAGGTAAGCCAAGAATGCTAGGAATAGTCTGGTAACATCTTCCCATAATCACTACAGACAACCAAACCGTGACCCCACAAGTTTTGTGAGTTGTCCAGATTCCTCCGGCTGTTGTGATAGCCTGGTGGCAGCTTCTGAACTGTCTCCCAAGCTCTGTCCTGCCTGTGGGAAAAGCCTGGGGTAGCATGTGTGTAGCTGCTCTAGCCTTCAGAGTGGTTGGCTTGTGTCCTGTGGGAGCTGCTCAGCTACATATGCATGTGCTTTAAAGCATGACAAAGAGGTAATCATCTTCCTATTTTACAGTTGGGAAAAATGAGGCTTAGAAAACTTCGATAACTTCTCTAGAAGTTATGACAAATATTTTAAAGCAATATGACCCAGATTCATGATTCAAGGTCTCCTGACCGACACTCAAATCTGAGTCACCTTTTGCTTCCAAAGCCAAAGCCTTTTTGTTGTCTTTTTTTTTTTTTTTTTCCCCAGACAAGATCTCACAGTGAGTTCTTGGCTGGCCTGGAACTCACTAAAAATTTTGCTTGCTTCTGCCTCTCAAGGGCTAGGACTAAAGGTATATGCCACCACCACATTTAGCACAGCCTGGGCTGATGCTATCTGCAGTATTTTGTAGAGTTCAGGATGTTACTCAGCTGTAAGACCATGTTGTGTCTCTGGCTATGCATAGTACTCTTACTGAGACACTTTAAACTTCAGGTGTGTGTACACGCCTCGGTCAGCTGATTTCACTTGATCCTGCTAGTCAAGGGAGCACCATTTAATGATCAAAGCTGTCAAATAAATCCAGTTGGATCTTTTTTAATTAGAAATGGCGTTCTCCCACCTTCCTTCATAAAAGCTGATTGCAGGACATGTTAGAAAAGCATGTATGTTGCAACTACATGTCTGGTCTTAAATCTGGATTCTAGTACTTTTTGTTTGTTTGTTTTTCTCGCAGTTTTTAAAGACAAGATTTCTCTGTTTAACAGCCCTGGCTATTCTGGAGCTCTCTTTGTAGATCAGGCTGGCCTCGAACTCAGAGATCCACCTGCTTCTGCCTCTGCCTCCACCTTTGGAGTGCTGGAATTAAAGGCAGGCACCACCTTGCCCACCCAGCTGGTTCTAGTACTTTCTATATGCTTGAGCCGATTGATCTCTAGTTCTTCCCTTACTGGGTTAACAAGTGAAGGCGCATTTACCTCCAGGGGTTGCTGAGGGCAGTAAATGAGATAATTTGAGACAAGTGCCTACTGTAAGAAATGCTTGGTAATGTTTCTCTTCTAATCTTTGATCCTGGGTAAAAGGTCTCACTGTGTAGCCCTGGTTGGCCAGGAACTTGCTATGTATACCAGGCTTCAAACTTATAACAGATTCGCCTGCCTCTGCCCACCTAGTACTAGGATTAAAGGTGTATATCATCACAGATGGCCAAAAGCTATTAGGATCTCTTTATTTTTTAAAATGTCATATGAACATTTTTTAAAAATTGTGTGTGTGTGTGTGTGTGTGTGTTTATATGTCTGTACACCATGTGCTTGCCTGGTGCCTGCAGAGGCCAGATAAGGGCATCTGATTGTCTGAAACTGGAGTTACAGGTGGTTGTAAGTCTCCATGTGGGTGCTGGAAGTTGAACCTGCGTCCTCTGGCAGAGCAGTCAGAGCTCTTAACCACTGAACTATCTCACCAGGCCCTCGGGGTCTCTTTAGATCACAGGAGAGGAACTCTCAGTGGGCCAATTACAGGGAGGTATTCTCATCTCATTGGATAGTCCAGTGAAATATAAAAAGACTGGAACAACTAAAAACAATGTTGAGATGTGGGTAGCTGTGCATTGAGATGTGGGTAGCTGAGACCTCTGTCAAGCTGTGGCCTTGAGGGGTAACAGCTTTGGAAAACTTGGAGATTGAGAGTAGACTGAGTTCATTGTAGGTTCCTCCTACAAAGGACATGCCCCATTTAAGAGTCCGTAAAGCAAGGAGAGACAGAGGATTAGGAATGCCTCATCCTGGCCAATGTGATATGTGACAGATATGTGATGTGATGTGTGTCTGGGGCTGGGCCTCATTTTACCCTTCTATAAAGCAGGAGTCATGCCCCTCCCACATGCGTTTAGAGGTAGGAAGGCATTCATTAAGTTTTATGGTTGGATAATAAGCTCCTGGATTTATTATGAGACTCCTGGAAAGTCAGAGTAGGGCCAAGGCAAGTGCACTGGGTGCTGGAGTGCTGCCTCCCGTCAGCCTCTCCTGTCTCCTTGGATAGACAGTTTCTACTACATTTCTTCTGCATATGCCACATAGTCTTGCCTAGGAACATGTGTGTTTCATGCTAAGTTCATCCCTCATACATACAGTTCATACAGTCTAGTTCAGGAAATCATACAAAAGGTGAAGAATGAACAACCGAGGAAAAATTTTTTTTCTATGACAATTTATAATTAAAGGGCTTAGCAGAGTGCCTGGCCCAGAGTAGATGTTTATAAATACAGCTTCCCCTCAGTAAATATGCAAGAGTTTTTGCAAGGCAAAACAGATTTTCTGGGCTGATAAGATGGATCCGTGGGTAAAGGACGTGTATTTGATCCCTGAAACACGCAAGGTAGAAGGAGAGAACTGACTCTGATTTTTACACACACACACACACACACACACACAAAAAGAGAGAGAGAGAGAGAGAGAGAGAGAGAGAGAGAGACCGAGAGCGCGACCAGGTCCTCCCCTGGCACAATGTGGGTATAGAAGACATTTACGGCTGTTAAAAGAAAGCCTGAGGCTCCGCAGATGCTGTCACCTGACTTTTTGCTGTCATCTGTGTTCAGTTCTACAGTGTTCTTTGACATTCTTGTAGATGGCAAGTCCTTGGGCAGCGTCTACTTTGAGCGCTTGCCAACAAAGTTCCAAGGACAGGAGAAAACTTTTATGTTCTGAGCAATGAATACGAAGGATAAGGGTTTCTCTTTTCATAGAATTATTCCAGAACTCATGTGACAGGGTGGTGACCTCATACTCTATAGTGACACTGGCTTCAAGTCGTCTACAGGGAGAAATTTGAAATTGAGTATTTTATTCTGAAACATCCAGGCCTTGGCATGTTGTTCATGGAAAACGATGGATCAGTGCTTATTGAGTTTTCATACCCCCTGCTAAGACTGAGTAGTTGAGTGGAAAAGTCTGTGGTTTTTTGGAAGGTGAAGGAAACTACGAGCCTCCATGGAAGCCATGTATCACTTTGTTTGGGTCCATGTACAGCAAGCCCAGCAAGAAGATAACTATTACTGACACTGGATCACTCTATACTGTTGATTTGTGTGTACTTTGTTTTTTGTGGGTTTTTTTTTTGTTATTGTTTTGTTTTTGAGACATGGTTTCTCTGTAGCTTTGGAGCCGGTCCTGGAACTAGCTCTTGTAGACCAGGCTGGCCTCTAATTCACAGAGATCAGCCTGCCTCTGCCTCTTAGAGTGCTGGGATCAAAGACGTGTGCCACCACCGCCCAGCAATTTGTGTGTATCTTAACCAGCAGACCTTTCCTTTTTGTAGCTCAGGAGAGAAACTCCACCCCATTTTACTCCAAATATCTCCTGTTGCTTTTGCTCACACTGTTCTATTTTTTTTTTTGTTTTGTATGTGTAGGTTTGTTTTGGTTTGGTTTTGACACAGGGCCTATATTTTGTAGCCCTGGCTGCCCGGAACTCCCTTTGTAGACCAAGCTGGCCTTGAACCCACAGAGATCTGCCTGCCTCTGCCTCTCAAGTGCTGGGATTAAAAACTTGTATCCCTTTGACCCCAGCCTCTCACTGCAGTTCTTTAGGCTTCACATTTTGCTTAGTCCTAAGTAGCTGGATTATAAAGTGCATCATTATAAATGAAAACTAAGCAAGGAAAAATGCTTGACTGTAATTGTTAACAGGGAAATGAACCCTGCAGAAGCTCGGGGGAAATAGTATATGGAGGTCTGGGTTGTTGGTTGGGAAGGGTTCATGAGACAAATTTTAATTACCCAGGTGAGTCCTGAAGGGTCTACAGGTTAGAAAGGCAGCCAAGAGGGCTAAGGCACTTCCTGGTCTCAGAATAGATGCTATGTAGGGGTAAAGTTCAGGATTTGGGGTTAGATCTGACTCCAATTCCAGCCCTTTCATGTATTCACTGTGTGACCCTAGGCAAGTTCCATAACTCCTCTTAGCCCCTTACCTGTAAAACAAAGACAATAGTCCTTCTTTTACAGGATTAGTTGAGGTAAAAATCCATAATGTTTATGACAGTTTTCTCAGTAAATGTTAGATTTGGTCATCATTACCATTGTAATTTCAGTAGTAGTATCACCCTACTCGTTCCTGTTTGCTTATCTAGTAGTTCATAGATTCCTTTGTTATTGGACTGTTTTGTGCCACCAATAATTTCCTAGTGCACACTATTACAGCAAATCACTTGTAGACTCCTGGCCTGATGTTTTTGTGCTTGTACATATCTGCTGATACTATGTCCTGATCTAGAGTATGACCATCTTCTCTGTTGCTTTGCCCTCTCCTGACTGATGTTTAATACAGAATCCTGAAACTTTCTTCCAGTAATTCCCACTGGCTTCCTCATCTAATCAGACACTGTCTCCCTGGGATCCCTTGGGCAACCTCTGCCTGTTCCTTAGCAGAGTCAGCACAGCTCACCCTAGCCTTTCTGGTCGACCTTGCCTCAGGATATAAACTTTCCAAAGATAGTAATCACTCCTTGTTATTTCCTATTCCTAGATTCTAGTTTAGTGCTTGATGTGTAGTTTCATAACTAAATGTTGGAATAAAAATCTTGAGCAAAGTTTGCATTATGCGTAACATTTTCTATGCGGGTTCTGATGTAGATGCTTACGTATGCTAACTTAATTTCCCCAGTCACCACATTATATTGCCAGGTAGACACTATTCCTATGTCCATTTCACATATGAGGAGACTGGGGGATAACAAATGGGCCTTTGCCATGTCGTTTTTACATGTAATTATTTGGGCGTGTGATTTGTGACAGCTATTGGATTTTGATTCAGGTAGTAATAGGTAGGAGGGATTTAGGACCAAAGAAGTGTTGGTCACAGGCAAATTCTGGGGCCAACAAATAGCAAGAGGGCTAGTTCCGTGAGAGCCCAAAGGGTAAGCTGTTCAGAGATGCCAAGGCCAGCCTGGAGAGAAGCTTAGCTCCTGAGTGCCTTCTGGTAAAATGTGAGGAGCAACCAGCCAAGGACTTCTGTAAATGATAAGGAATGAGAGTATTTCTGAATCAAGAAAAAACACGATTCACCTTATGTGCCTGGGTGTTTGAAGTTTCATTCCTGTTCCTGGGGAAAGGGAAGGAAGCGCTAGAAGTAGTGATGGAGTAGAAGGTCCGGTGCCCCAAGGGCTGAAGTGAATAGTAAGAGCGTCAGTGGAGTGTCAGTGGGAGAGCAGGGGACGGTGGAGGTCAAAGGCCGTGTAAGGGAGACTCACTTAGTCCCAGTGAGAAAGTCCCAGTGAAAATCTCTGGTATGAGAGAGAGGGATATGACCCCAGGAATTAGGAGTTGCCTGAGTAGTGGTGCTTGGGTCCCAGAGAAAGAGAGAGGACCCAGACTGGCTAAGAGAGTGGCAAGCTGTGCCCAAAACTCCTTGGCTTTGGAAAACCTGTCACCCCCCACCATCACCATCGGAATAGTTTCCATTCTGCGTAACTGGGGAGTGTGTGGGTCTGGCTAACCACGAGGAGGGGCTGAGGAGCCAGCAAGTGGATCAAGTTGCTGTGGTGGTGGTTTCATTGGGCCAATGGCTCAGTTGGAAAATGACATCAGCAGTTTTGTCTGAAATTGGGTACCTTCAACTGGTAGGCAGAAGGGTGTCCTCAACTAGAAGCCGGGCCCAAGCCCTCTGGAGAAGTTACCTGATACTAGGTGTGAGAAAGTAGTGAGAAGAGGGTAGAGCCTAGGCTTCCTGGTCCTGGGGACACTGTCATTGTCCTTTTGTCACTCTCCACATCCAGTAGAGAAATCCTCCAAGGTGACGAAGAGGTCTCAGGGGTGTAATTGTTAGAAAAAGTCCTCTCTGTTTGAGTTGTGCTGGGACCTAGGACCCGTCTTCATCTGATTTGCCATGTGCGAATTGCAGAGATCAGCTGGAGACATCTGGTGAATCCATTTCTTTTTCCTGCAGGCTGCTTAGGGACTTGGCCCATAACTGCTCAGCAAGTCATTTCTGGTTATAGAGTCATCAGCGACCACAGGAGCACGTTCTCCAGACATAGTTCTCTGCTGGCAGCTTGTTCCCAAAATGATGGCTTCAATTAAAACAAATCCAGAAAGGCAGACTTAAGCCACTGCAGACACTTAAGTCAGAGAAAAGCACACCCACTTTTCTGATGCCATAAGGAGCCCCAGCAACTTCCCTTTTTATTTAATAGCAACCTTGGAGAAAACTGTTTCGGAGAGCTGTGTACTCTGTCTGTACTCTGGTGCATAGGGTCTTTCTAAAGGGGCGTGAAGGAGTGAGGTGGGGGCTGGGTTGCTATACTGTGAGCTTATGGAGTTTGGCAGAAAAGGGCTGGACTCTCAGGGTCCAAGGGAGGTGGCTGCTGCCCTCCCTGCTTCCTGTTTTAGAATACTGCTGGGCAGGGGGCTGGTGGATCGTTTGCCCCGCTCACTCCATCCATCTGTGCTTTGAGTACCTACAAAAATTTGGCCCCTCCTATGATTCTCTTTCTGGAGTAGAACAGCTCTTATCCAGAATCAGTTTGTCTCCAGACTCAGACTTATTCTCTGAAGCCCTGCTCTGGAAAGGATAGAGGAAGTGGGCGAGAGGAGCAGTCTCAAGCTTTGTTTCCCAGGCTTGGCAGTGAAGACTGGATTCTGGGTTGGTGAGGGCTGCAGGGAAGTCTGCCTGTCCATGGGTTTCATCTCCACCCCTGCACTACCCCAGCCAGTCATGGGCCTGGGGAAAAGTGTGGGCGTTTGGAGGGGCTGCTGTGTTTCCTATGTCTGGATTTTCTAATGTTAGCTTGCGGACCTTTGATTAAGCTCTGATTTGTTTGTTTCCTTTTGACAGGATTGCAGTTTTGGGGGTGTTGGGAGGGGCTGTGCTGAAACTGTGAGATAAACAGTGATGCAGAGGTGGCAGCAGCATGAGTCGGGTGGGGCTGGCCGGGCAGCCCGCTGTCTGGGCGGGCTGGGTGGAGGAGGACTCCTGCCCAGCATACTGGCCAGCTGGCTTGTGTTAAAGCACTGGCTGAAAATAGCTCTCATTGTCTGGGAGCTGCTACTGCAGCGGAGCTGGCTGTGGCCGCCAAGGGGCCAAGGTAGGAGGGGCTGATGCCTCCTACCTCTTGAGCGCTCATCCTTTGGTAGCAGTGCCCAGCTGGCCACAGCTGTGCCCTTTGCCTACTAGTGGAGATATGTGGAAGGCTGGCTGGGCTGTTCCAAACAGTGCCCTACTGATGTGTGGTCATGGGCCTTGTGCCTTATGTTGCCAGCTTTGTCACTGGCTTTGGGGTAGACTTGTTGATTGGTGAAGGGGATCCCATTAGGCTGGGAACAATGCTAACTCTCTTCCTACAGCAGACTACACAGCGTCCAAGCTTTTGTTTCTCCACCATTTCCTACCTCTGCTCCTCTGTCCACTAGGTCAGCAGCGTGCTGAGAAAGCACTTCATGTCCCCCGTGTGGAGGCTCTAGATCCATTTCTCCAGGAGTCTCCATTCTAAACAGGGCATGGAGCATCTGTGCTCCAAGACAGGTCCAGCTTTGGAAACTTTGTTGGGAGGTGGTTTTGCAAAAGAAAACATTAGAAACAATCACCAACTCTTTCTGTTTTTGCTGAAAGTAAATACTATTTGTGGCTGTCCCTGAAGTTTCCACAGTCCTTTTCACAGGGATGTTCCAGTGTTTCATGGTCTCTAGGAGCTATGCCATTTTTGTGTCTGTTCACAGATTTGTCATGATCAGCAGGGACTAGAAGTAATGTAGCAGGGAGTTTTGGGTACTTCCTATTTCTGTATGCTGGGTTTTCCCCAGGCTTGGCCCAAGAAGATTGGCAGAGCAGGGGTGAGTCCCAGATTAGGCACACAGCTTTTAAGGAAATTCCAAATATCCGGTATTTCCCTGTCCTTGCAGTGGGAAAGAAATGAGGGAGGGGCTAAGCTGACAAGGCCTGCAGGAGAAAGGAACCTCTGAGAACAGAACCCCTTCCTCTTCCCTAGCTTTCCTGAGGCAGACAGGGATCAGGTTGGGCGGGAGGAAGTAGGGAGACCTTGATGGAGGAATAGAACCCTCTTTGTTTATACAGGCCCCCAAGTAAGAAGCAAGCCAGAGCAGCCTTGCATCAGGTTCATACCTTTCAACTTCCTCCATTATGGGTCTCTATTTAGGCATCTTCTTGTTACCCTTTGATTTAGACATCAGGACCCAGAATTGCTTTCAATTTGATTTCAACTTCCCCTTCTCCTGTCTCCTATTGTAACTGTTTTGGCTGTGATTCGGCTGTCTTCTTCCATTCCTGGGTGGGGTGTGTCCCTCCTCCAAGATGGAATGTTTAGATTGACTCTAATCTGGGAGGAAATCAAAGAGGGATTAAAAAGGGTTCAAAGGCTTATGCCTTGTTGAGAAGGGTTGCTGATGGATAAATGAGAACAGACAACCCAGAAGCAGGAGGGCAGGTGTATGGATGCCAAATACCACACAGACTTTCCAGGAGGACAGGGGACTTTACCAGTACCCACCGTATTCCAGATGTGTGCAAATGTAAAGTGTTTATCATCTGATGCTCAAAACCCCATGGGATAGTGAGATGAGTTTGATGGAGTTCAGTGAGGCTTGATAGCTTTGAAATGCCCCAAGTGGATCTTGGGTACTCTGTTACCATATCCAATGCCTTCTGCCTTCTTTCTGTCCAGCAAGACTTGAATTGGGCACTTAGCAAGAACTTAACTTTTGCCTCTGAGAGCCAAGAAACCACGGAAGGAGAATGCTGGGAAAACAAGCTTCTGACTTAGTCTGGAGCTGTGCTAAGTTTAACCCCTGGCTTCTTCTGGACATTGGACCCTGCCAGATTTATACACGTTATCAGGTAGCGGCAAGAGCCTTCATGCTCTTTTCTGGCAGGAAGAGAAATGTTTGTCTTCTGCCTCGGCTAGTGGCTCCTGCCATAGTCAGTACTTTGGTTTGTGAGAATGCTAGAGGTTGCAGGTTTCTCCTGATCCATCACCTTCCCATTACTCTTTCAACCCTGACAAAACAGAAGGCTGGAGCCACTGAAGCTCTAGACAGGAGGGCGTGGGCCCGTTCTGCGGCCTGTTTCATGCTTTGTCACCTATTTCCACACTGCAGGGGTCCATCTTAGAGGATTTAAATTTTGACCAGATCCCATGATTTTTTTTTTCTCCAGTTTTTTGAGACAGGGTTTCCCTGTATAGTTTTAGAGCCTGTCCTGGAACTTCTGTAGACCAGGCTGGCCTTGAATTCACAGAGATCCACCAGCCTCTGCTTCCAGAGTACTGGCATTAAAAGCGTGTGTCACCACCACCTGGCTTTACCCATGGTTTATGATAGGAGTCCTGGAGGGGTTGATTTTGCTCAGTCTTGAAGCCTGGAGAGAGTCAAGCATTTCCTCACCAGCACACCTGGCAGGGAGATGTGAAGCCACAGCAGCCCACAGTGGTTGGCCAAAGGAGGAAGGTGGTGTTGACAGGATGTGATGTCTGCCACAGTAGCAGCAGACTATTCCTGCTCTCTGTGTGGGTCTGTTTCTATTGCTCATAAAAACACCATGACCAAAACACAGCTTGAGGAGGAAAAGAGTATTTCACTTCCCACCACAGTACTTATGTCATCAAAGGAAGTCAGGGCAGGAGCATGGAGGTAGGAATTGGTACAGAGGCCATGGAGAAATGCTGTTTAAGGATTTGCTCCTTGTCCCTTGCTGAGCCTACTCTTTTACTGTACCCAGGACCATCTGTCCGAGTGAGGACCTCAGTGAGGGGATAGACCCACCTGCTTCAGTCATTAAGAAAAATGCCCCACAGGCTTGCCCACAGGGAGGTTCTCTTCTCAAATGACTCTAGCTAATGATATTTTGATAAAAACAAATGAGTAACAAAAAAAGCACAACTAGCATTTTTTTCTTTTGTAGGAAAAAAATAGGAAATTATTTTCCTGGCTCAGCCTTGGAAGCAGTATCATTAGATAGTGGCACTATGCCAGGGTGTATAGAGCCAGGACTAGTTCTGAGGACTCTTTCTGCTTAGTTTTCTTTATGTTCAGCTGGTAGCAGTCTGTTCCTCAACTGAGTGAACTGAGGCTCTCAGGATCTGCCTTTGACCTTTGTGTCTCTGTTAAAGCTCCCTGCTCCTGTTCTGTGTAGCAGAGACAGATATTGGGGTTCAACCTGAAGATCAGAAAAGCAAAGCAACCAAGCCACTAGAGAGTTCTTACCTCTATGAAATCTTCAGATTGAAAAAGAGTGAGTTCCTGTCTCATCCTGATTTAGCTTCCTCTCTAGTCCTGGGATTAAAGGCATGCACCACCACCATCTGGCCCCTGTGGATAATTAGTGTGGCTTCTGGGATTAAAGGTGTGTGTAACCACTGCCTGGCCTGTATGGCTGACTAGTGTGGCTATTTTGTTTTCTGGTCTTCAAGAAAGCTTTATTTATTAAAATATAAATGAAATATCACTACATTTCCATCCTTTTTATCTAAAACAAAAAAAGGCTATAAGTAATATAAGAAACTACATACAATAAGTACAGTAACTATATGCAATATATACAGGCAATAAATACATCAACGATATAGTCCAGTTGCATTTGACAAATTCAGAAAAAACTATTCCATATCTGTCCTATCTTAGTGAGTTCAAAGTCTTGTACCTAATTTACTTTCTATCATAATTTGCTTTCTGCACCTGGTAAACAAGGAAAACTTTAACTATCTAGCCTCCAACTCCCTCAGAGACACAAGAAGGAGTCTGAGTAAGTAGGAAGTGTGAGCAAGCAACTTCCAAAAAATGTAAGGAATGACAGAAACAGCTGGCTACCTGGATAGTCACCCAAAGTTGCTCTGTGATATTGGGGCATCCATCTTTTGGCCTACAGGCCTAACATATCTGACAGACTTTTCTGTGAACCAGGATATTCTGAAAGGCTGTCCAACCTTGTCTTGACAGTGTTTGGCAGTCATTTTCTTTTGTGAACTGATTGTCTAATTAGGGCAGCATAATGTCAGCCGTTGAGGCAAGGGCATTTTCTTGCCCAGTGACTTACTTTTGCCACAAAGAAAGTAAAATTCACGTGAAGTTTCTTTGATGTCCATTATCTTCTCTGGAGTAGATTGGTTCTGCCAGGGGCAGACATGTCTCATTGTCATAAAAAATGAGCGTATGTTATTAAAACATCTTAAATGCCATATTCTCTAGATCTCTAAAGTGTTTGAAGATGGATCTGTCTATCTGAAATATATCTTTGTTTGACCTTGAAAACATACCTAATGTGACTACAAGTTCAGTTATAATAGGTGATTAACTACTAACCTACAATTCCTTATCCTAAACAGTTGGTAAAAATAATTTTCAAGGAGCAGAAATGATGGGAATCTCCTTCAACCAATGGCCTTTAAGAGGCTGGACCAGGTTGGGGCATGACTTTGGGTACCAAAAAGCCGCGGTCCCACCCTGCTTGCTCTCTTCTTCCTGTGAGCCCCACCTGGATGTCAGACCCAATTCCTATTTCCTCACTGTGATCCATGAGTTCCCTTTTAATAAAGAAAAACCTTAGAATACTCTATTCAGAGTTAGCTTGGGATTATTTGACTCATGTTCCCTTCCATTTGACGCATTCTGCATTGTCTTATGCCCAATGTGGGGCTGACTAAATTCAAGTAAAACCTGAGAGAGCTTGAAAAGGAATTCTAGACACAAAAAAGCAAGAGTTTAATGCAGCTTCTTGCTCTGTTTGCTGGCTCACCTTGACTCCTTTAAGACAGGCTTACAAAAGAAGCCACGCAGCTTTGGAGTTCCTGCTTCATGAAAGAGTCTGCCAGACATTCTGCAGGACACAGAAGAAAGTGACTGACAAACTGCCAATATAGGTGGAACTGTCTTTGAAATTTTCTGTTTCATGGAAAAGTCCATGGGCCATTAGGCTGAATGAAGATGGGTGCCTGAAACATAACAAAAGACCTTTAGGTGACTCTCCAGGCAGCAAGATGTCTCAGTCAGTTTTACTGCACATTTTGGAAGCTGCTTGATTGCACTTCCTGCCTACTCAAGTAATATTGTCTCCCTTCTCAGGCCTTTGATGGGGTTGAAGATTAGATAGTCGTAGTTACTTTCCTCTTATGATCTAGCCAAGCCACTTCTAATACAAGACTTAGACTCCTTAGGATAAAACGATTATCAAAACATTTTAGCATAGGCTCCTTGCTTAATATTGTTATTCTGGTTGTAATTCTAATTTTTATACTTGATATCTGTTCTTAGTGTATTGTATATAGTTTTGGGTTCAGAACTCTCTTATTTAGACAAAAGGAGGAGGTGATGGTGGGGAACCTCCTTCAGTCAGTGAGTGGCCTTTAAGAGGCTGGATCAGGTTGGGGCATGACTTTGGGTACCAAAAAGCCACAGTCCTACCCCACTTGCTCTCTTCATCCTGCGACCCACACTTGGATGTCGGACCCAATTCCTCTTTCCTCGCTGTGATCTGTGAGTTCCCTTTTAATAAAGAAAAACTTTAGAATACTCTATTAAGAGTTAGCTTGGGATTATTTGACTCACTACCCCCCATTTGACGCACTCTGTATCACCAGATATTTGCATTACATTGTTAAGTGAGCTCTATAGGTACAATACCTTAAACAAGAGCAGAAATGTATGTACAGTATGTTCCAACAAAATCTCAAATTTATATCAATATACAAAATATGTACACAATATACAAAAATCCAATCAAATATAAAACATTTAAAACTAGTAGTTGCTTTTTATTTTTTAAATCTACCTTTTTATCTTATCATTTATATCCTCCCTTTTTTCTTTTTAGAGTAAATTCAATAATCTACCCTTTTATCCTGTCATATCTGTATCCCCCTTTTTTCTTACTGGAAATAAAATAGTCCTAAATATTTGTTTTTCTTCTGTTCCATATCAGGTGGCTCTTCTGACATGAGACAAAGATTTTGGATTTCACTTTTAATAAGCATGCTTGGGTTTAGAGAAGGAGAGAGCCCCTCTCCAACTCCAGAGCCAGCTTTAATCTTTAATTAATTGGACTGGGACTACAAAAAGTCCATTTGCATTAAATATCTGTAGAGAACAGCAGAAAAAAATAAACATTTGGGAAGATTTATGAAATTTTATCTTGTTGGAAATGTGATATGTGATATATCAATAGGTCAATTTACTCCTTTTCTTGAGACATTCTTTCTGGATGACTTGTCCTTTTCTTCAGACGTCTCATTTGTCTGTCCAGTAGTCTTCAGACTCCTTAGCTGGATACCTTGATTCTCCTAAGAAGACAGAAACAAAACCATTTCCCAACCCTAAATTTGGAGAGATTCTCTTTGGTCAAGTTATATCTGTTCAAATAAAAAGAATTTGTTAGTGTTATAGGTTGGTTTAGATTAAAAATGACCATGATGTTTGATGAACTATCATCTCTTCTGGTGTTTGTTTGTTTGTTTTTAACTATCATCTCTTCTAATTAAGAGGTGTTTCTTGTTCAATTGAATCTTTATCAATTTTGATGGTATCCATGGCTTTTCTTCTCCTCTAGAAACAAAAGCAAAACTCCTTCCCCAACATAACACATGTCCTGGTTTCCATTCTGAAGTCAGTACATCTTTAAAGTTTATTGGCTGACTTAATTCTGTAATTTTTTTCTAGCTAATGTCTCTCTGCAGCTGTTCCTTTCTCATTAGCATATAGAAAATTCAAAGTTAGGGGCTGGAGAGATGGCTCAGTGGTTAAGAGCATTGCCTGCTCTTCCAAAGGTCCTGAGTTCAATTCCCGGCAACCACATGGTGGCTCACAACCATCTGTAATGAGGTCTGGTGCCCTCTTCTGGCCTTCAGACATACACACAGGCAGAATATTGTATACATAATAAATAAATATTAAAAAAGAAAATTCAAAGTTAATAAAGCATTATGCAATCTATTTCTGGGGGTATTTATCATCCCTTTCTGTTTATTTAACATATCCTTTAGAGATTGATTTGATTTTTCCATAACTGCCTGACCTGTAGGATTGTGTGGTATACCTGTAATATGTTTTATATTATAATAAACAAAAAAGTTTCCATTTTCTTAGACACATATGCTGGAGCACTATCTGTCTTTATTTGTACAGGTACCCATGATGACTATAACTTCTAGCCAATATGTGATTACCAAATAAGCCTTTTCCAAATTGAATATGTATCAATAGTATGGTTGTATCAATAATAGTTACATAATTCTGACTTATGGACAGAGCATAAGAGCTTTGATCCACTTTACTTAAATTTTCTGGTGTAACTTGCCTTTCATGATTTATTTGCATCAGTATAGAATGTATGGGCTCCAGTTATTGCTATGTCCTGTACAATGCGAGGAAGGGTCCAGTTAGTTCTCTGTATAAGTTGAATTCTTGCTTTTGGGATACATGTTAATCTCTCCCAAAAAATTACTACAAGCTCTTTGCCAGGGTTCACTTTCTTCCCATAATTTGTCAATTTTGTCATTATTTAAAGGTTTTATAATTTCTGCTGGGTCTATCCTGCTAATTGATGCTATCTCAGTTTTCCTTTTAGAATTAACTCAGAGACATTATCCACATATTTTTTAAAAATTTTGCACTTGGTTTATGTGGTAAAGCATTCTACGATAATATCTTCCCTCTGTATTAAAGTACCTGTAGTGAAAGGTTTAAAGAGTAATATGAGCAGAGTACGGTTAATATTTAGATCTACACGATCCACATGTGCCTTCTATAATTTCTCTTTAATCAAAGCCAATTCTCTCTCAGCTACAGCTGGTAATTCCCTGGGACTATTTAAGTCCTTGTCACCATCTAAGGTTTTGTTTAAATTATTCAAATCATCAGGACCTATCCCAACAGTGTGCCATAGATGGGAAATGTTTCCTAGCAATCTTTGGAAATCATTAAGAGTCTGCAATAGCTCTCTCCTAATTTGCACCTTTTGAAATCTAATTCTTTGTAAACCTATTTATAACCTAAATAATTAATTGAGTCTCCTATTTGTATTTTTTTTCAGGAGCAATTTGTAATCCCCAACAAGGCAAATTTTTCTTCTCCAAACATTTTTCTAAATTATCTGCATTCGAATCAGATAGTAAAATGTCATCCATATAATGGTAAACTATAGATTGAGGAAATTGCTTATGTATCATTTCCAATGTCTGACTTACAAAATATTGGCACAGAGTGGGGCTATTTAACATTCCCTGTGGGAGACTCTTCCACTGATATTTCTTAGTAGGCTGATAATTATTGTAAGTAGGCACTGTGAAGGTAAATATTTCTCTTGTGTTTTTATTTTGGATTTTTGAGACAGGGTTTCTTCGTAGCTTTTTGGTTTCTGTCCTGGAACTAGCTCTTGTAGACCAGGCTGGCCTCGAATGCAGAGATCTGCCTGCCTCTGCCTCCCGAGTGCTGGGATTAAAGGCATGTGCCACCACCGCCCGGCCCCTCGTGTGTTTTTCTTGTAAAGGTATAGTGAAGAAACAGTCTTTTAAATCAGTAACTATAAGAGGCCATCTTTTAGGCAATAGAGAAGGCCAAGGAACACCAAACTGTAGAGAGCCCAATGGCTGAATCACCTTATTAACAGCTCTTAGATCTGTCACCATTCTCCATTTTCTAGATTTCTTTTTAACAACAAATGCAGGAGCATTCCAAGGGCTGGTTGATTCTTCAGTATGTTGAACATCTAGTTGCTCCTGTACCAGCTGTTCTAAAGCCTGCTCAAATTAACATTTCCCCAATCCCCCAATCTTAGAAACAAATCATAAATTAACATATATTAATTTCTCTGTTGATAAGGACCATTGCACAACCCATACAGGTTTGTCTGTCAACCATTTTAAAGGTAGAGCTGTTGGTGCCTTTGGATCAGCAGCTGTTGTACCCTGTTCTTGTACAACCTGAATGGTCAGTGACTGTTCTTTTTTCTTTTAATTTTTTTTAGAAAAACTATTTTTTCTCATTGTACATATGGTGACTGTTCTTTATAATATCTTGTGATACTTTTTTCCAGAAACATACATATATTTTTATAACAAATCACATCCCCACAAATTCATTACTATGATAGCCCCATATGGTTTTAATATTTATTTCTGTCCTTCTGTCCCTATACATACACTCATCTCACACTCTGCTTTACCTGAGATAAAATTCTGATCCCTAAAAACTGAACATTTACATCCTGAAAAGACCAATTTGGATGCCAAGATTCTGGTGAAATTGTTACATTAGCACCTGTGTATACCAGACTTTCAATGACAATGTCATTTGTTTGTATTTTTAATTTCGGTCTTTGTTTATTTATAGAAGTTTACCAAAATACTTGCTTTATGGTTTCTCCTAAACTTTTCATTCTCTCTTCTATATCTGTTCAGTCATCCAGAGCAAGGTGGTTTCTTAGAATACTCATTAGTTTCTTTAATTGCTCTGGAAGGAGTTTCCTCTACAATGGCAGGAAACAACTGAACCGGATTTAGCACAGGGGCCTCTTGCAGGAGTTTCCCTGTGGCACAGGATTACCATGAGTAGTCCTAATTCATTAGTTCAGTGCCTACCTTTGCCACACCTTCTGCATAGTCCAGAAGGGAGGAGCATTCTGAATGGATTATTTTTAGAAAAAGCACTGTTTACAACCCTTTAAGGTGACCTTGTTTGCTACAATCGAAACACTTGACATTTCAAGTTTTCTTCAAACCTCTGGAAATCACCTGTCCTATCCAAGTATCATCATGGTCATGAGATTCAATATTAATTGTATCTAGAATCCATTCCTCCAAAGTTGCTGACCTTGCCTTTAACGGCCTAATTACCCCGTTCCATAGAGAATTAAGCAGTCTCAAAAGCTGGAGATTCAATTATTATTTGTCTAGCTTCTGAATTTGGTATCATTTTATTTACTGCTGAAGTCAATCTTTGTAAGAAATCCATAAAGGCTTCCTTTGAGCCCTGTATAACTTTAGTAAATGACTCAGTTTTCTTTCCTATTTCTCCAATTCTGACCCAAGCATTTAAAGCTGATGTGTGGCATAAATCCAGGGCATGGTCATCATATACAGTTTGCCTTTCTATAATTTCATAGAAATAATCTCCTTCTCCAAGAATTTGATCTTGGGAGATTTCCCTACCTCTATATTTACTCCATTGTTCAATAATCTTAGCCTCTTCTCTGAACCAGGTATTCCATTGTAATTGTGAACCAGGTTCTAAAACACCTTTAACCAATTCTATCTATTAATTAGGGATAATTCTATGAAAAACTGACCATGAGTATAACATTTGCTTCACACAAAAGGTCAATGCATACCATATGAGACCATTGCTTCCTTGAATCTCCTTAAATCTAACATTGGCACAGGAGTTTACTGTAACAGAACCTTTGCCATTTGGCAGTTCCTGTAAGGTTACTGGATATATTAAGGTTGGTTGTTTGAAAACCTTAGGCTGTTCCTGTCTATTCTATAATGCAATGCTAAAATTGGTTCTCCATTAAATTTCTCTGTCTGGATTTGAGTATCTCTGTGATCTGTTTTATTAGGTTTTTCTAAGGCCTCAGATAAACCAACTATTTTAGTGATAAGACAAAAATGATAAAGCTGATAATGTTTACAATCGACATTACGTGAATCCCATCTAAATTAGATACCTTCTTAATCATTCCATTTTCAAACTGTCTAGCATATTATCATACAGAGACCCAAATCCCTCCATTGTAATGATTTTTTCCCATTTTTTTAATGTGGAAAAAAACCTCTCTCTTTTAACTCCTCCCTTTAAGAATTCCTCATTGTCTTACTAAATCTACTGATGGAGTTGATGAAGATGTGAGGCTTATTCCTGCTGCATAGAACAGTAAAGGCCCTACTGGATTTCAAGGAAGCTTCCTAGTTTGGCAGCAGCCTGAGAAGGGGGTTCAAGGAGACCCTACCTCATGGGGGGGGGAGTGGGGGAGAGAGAGAGAGAGAGAGAGAGAGAGAGAGAGAGAGAGAGAGAGAGACAGAGAGACAGAGAGACAGAGAGACAGAGAGACAGAGAGAGCTGTCTGGAAAATGCACAGGAGAACCAGCCTGAATCCTGTGGCATTTGCAGTCCTGGGCTTCTGGAGTTTGGGTAGCTGGAGACTGTTTCAGAGCGGTTACTCTGGCCTGTGCAGGTGGCTAAAATCCACAGACAAATGGCTTATTCGTACTCTAAATGTTGGGCGCCAATTGTAGCATGAATAATAAAAACCTGGAGACAGATACTGGAGTTCATATTGAAGATCTCTATGAAATCTTCAGATTGAAAGAGAGCAAGTTCCTCTCTCATCACGCTTTATCTCCCTCTCTAGTGCTGGGATTACAGATGTGCACCACCAATGCCCAGCCTCTATGACTAACTAATGTAGCTGTTTTGTATTCTGGTCTTCAGGCAAACTTTATTAAAATACAAATGAAATATCACCACTGTTCTGCTATCCACACAGACAGTTGAGATTGGCCATCAGCAAAGCAATTTCAGAGGGTGGGTTGTGTTTGCCCATCAATACAATATCAGCTGTGGGGGAGGTGCCCACCACCACTGCCCAGCCCCTCTTTCATGTAGTTCAGGCAGACTCATGGGCAGCAGGCAGAAACCATGGGAGAGTTGTGATGAGGTTGTCTCTGTTCTTTCCTTGGGCCAGTTTTGTCTTTCTGTCCTAAATTCTCCCATTTGTAACTAGCTGGAGTCCTCAACCTGCTTCTGTTTTGAACCCTAATGGTTGCTTTCAGCCAGGACATGAGCCCACTGCTCCTGGGGCCTGATAACCATGGATTTACCATCAACTATGTCTCCATTAAATGTGTTAACAGGAGGACACTGAATATAGATTGAGTCCTCAGGGTGAGTGGAGTGCTCAGATGCATAATAGTTATGTGTAAGATAAGAGCATGATGAATTAATTATGTGACAGAAGTAAATAGTATTTAAGGGTTCCCTTGTTGAACCCTTAAGTAGATCAGCCTGCCTCCAGGACTCTTCTGTTTCTTCAGTGGAGATCCTGAGTATACCGTTCATGTAAGGAAGAAGATGCTAGGGGTGGACAGGAGTGAAGCCAGTGCTTAGACTTGGGTCACCAGGGAGTAAGAGCTGGGCTTAGTGTAACAGATAGAGGTGAAAGAGAGGTCTTCTGGGGGGCTAGGTGAGTCAGACAGCTGTGGTACCTCAAATGGGGCATCTTGTTTGAGTCAGAAGTGGGGTGTGCAGGTGTTGTCCGTCATCTGATCAAAGTGTCAGGCAAAGGTTGTGACCTAGAACAAAGCCAGTCGTGACTTAGGGGACATCTAACTGAAGAGAGGGGGGCAGTCATGGCTGCAGGGGACACAGGGGGGAGGTCTATACCATGTACGGGCAGACTTTTAGGTCTTCCTTGCACGGTACTAATTATTCACTTAGTACATAGTAATGAGCAAAATAAAATTATTCATGGTGTATCCTTCAGTATTTTATATTAGGGTGTCTCAGCAGGAGGTCTGGACAGTGCTGTATATTGGTTAATTGGGAAGGTAGTAATTTGTAATTAGTAGCAAGGAAATTGCTAATGCTATTTTTGTTTTGTTCAAGTCAGGGTTTCTCTATCTAGTCCTGGGTGTCCTGGAACTAAATCTATAGACCAGACTGGCCTCAAACTCACAGAGATCTGCCTCCTGAGTGTGGGGATTGAAGGTGTGCTCCACTCATACCCGGCTTGTAAATATTTTTCTAAAAATGTGTGAATAGTTCTTTTTATATGAATGACCTTATCTTCTTGCATCTGATTCATGATGCTTGACTCTCAGGTTATGGCAAAAAAACAAATTGGAAGTGACTTTCAAAGTTTTGATCTTTTGTATGCTAAGAAGTATCTTTTGGTACTAGAGAAATGGATGGTTCAGGAGTTAAAAGTAGGTACTGCTCTTACAGACAACCAGTATCTACATCAGACAGCTCATAGCTTCCTATAGCTCCAGTTCCAGAAGATCTGATGCCCTCTTTTGGACTCCTAGAACACCTGCACACTCAAGTGTGTGTGTGTGTGTGTGTGTGTGTGTGTGTGTGTGCACGCATGCGTGCGTGCACACACACACACAATTTAAAAATATTAAAAAATCAAAACCTGAAGAGATGGCTCAGGGATTAAGAGCACTGACTGCTCTTCCAGAGGACCCGTGCCCACGTGGCAGCTCACAACTGTCTGTAATTCCAGTTCCAGGGGACCTGACACCCATGGGAAAAAAAAAATTAATTTAGCTGGGCGATGGTGGTATATGCCTTTAATCCCAGCACTTGTGAGGCAGAGATAGCACTCTGGTCTACAAGAGCTAATTCCAGAACAGGTCCAAAGCTACAGAGAAACCTGTCTCGAAAAACCAAATAAGTAGAATAGTAAAAACAACAACAACAAAAACGTTTTACAGTATGCTCTTTCCCAGTGTGACTTGTCTCATATTATATATCGCACCTTTTACAACATGACTTCTGTGCATATAGGTAGAATGTCAAAGAAGGCTTCATAAAACATTTATAACAATGAATATTGATATCTTCTATTTAAATCTTATTTGCATTTATAAGTACTTTGTATTGATTTGTGGGAGCAAGTGTGCCATGATGTACACAAGGGGGTCGGAGTTGGTTCTTGGCTTCCACCCTGTGGCTCTGCTCAAGACAGACCTGGTGGCAAGCAACCTTTACTCATGAGCCATTTCACTTACTGTTATTGTGCATTTTGTCTCGCTAGAATTATTCTCTAACCTTTAGTTTGAAAATATTGTTCAACAAAAATTTGTTGATGCTGGATAAGTGGGTCAGCAGTTAAGAGCACTTAACTTACTGTTCTTGCTGAGGATCTGAATTTGGTTACCAGAACACACATCAGGTGGTTCCCACCCACCTGGCAATCTGGCAGCAGGAGGCTGTGAAGTCCCTGGCGTTGTTGGGCAGTTGAATTCTTGTGCATATAACCCATCACACACACACACACACACACACACACACACACACACAACAATATATAAATTCATATTGTTAATCATCTTAAAATTGCAACTGCTGTAATAGAATTTAATATAATAGCACCTTTCTAGTTTACTTGTAGAAAACTATCTATAAAATAGGTCCTTATTTTTTATGATATATTCCTTTCTATTACATTCAAACTTTCTATACTTTATGTGTTTGCCTTTTGTAGACAAATTCTTTATCTTCCCCTTTTTATATCTGATGTGAGGTATTGGATTTTAATTAATTGTTTAATAAATATATTTATATTACTAATGCACAAAAAAGAAAATATTGTTCACCCAAACTTGACTGTTATGGTGGGGAGGCAGGGAGTACCTCCCCCCTCTTTCTGTGCCACCTTAGCAGTAGTAAAAGGAGGGAGGAGAATTCATTCCTTCCTGCCTTCCAGGTGAGTGTGTGGTGGGAGCTTAGCTTGCTGACACAGGTTCTCTCCACAGAGCTCCATGAACCTGCCTCCTGACAAGGCCCGGCTCCTGCGACAGTACGACAACGAGAAGAAGTGGGATCTCATCTGTGATCAGGTGTGAGGTGGCAGTCTGTGTGATCAGGTGTGAGGTGGCAGTCTGTGTGATCAGGTGTGAGGTGGCAGTCTGTGTGATCAGGTGTGAGGTGGCAGTCTGTGTGATCAGGTGTGAGGCTGGCAAGGTCAGGCAGGAGGTGGCAGTCTGTGACACCTGGACGGAACAGTAAGGCCAAAGGTATAACTGCCGTGTTGACAGGAGCCAGCCTTGGCACGGGGTAAGCTAACTTTGTTCAGGGGGCTTCCTGGCTGAGATGACTGGTGGGCCTGAGCGCCCACAAGGGCTCCCAGTGGACAGTGATGCCGGTGGCCTATGCAGGTCAGCTGTGGATGAGGGGAGCAGTTTTCCCAGGAGACTGTTCATCCCAGGACTGTGGCTAGCTATGACTACAGACTGTGCTGAAGGACTCTTACTCTGACCCATACGTGACAGACAGTGGGGTGTTTGTCCTGTCAACCACAGACTTGTAGGAGGGAGATGCCCCTGCCCCCGTGTAGCCGAGGACTGCAGCTTCCCTCGCATGGACAGTGTCTAGAGCTGGGTAGCAAGGGAAGGCGCTGCTTTGCTGCAAAGCAAGGTGTCATTAACACTCACTGCCTTTCTTTCCCTGCACACATGTGAAGGTCACAGGTCATGAGTCTTTGAATGTAAGGCCCAGCCTGTCTCTTGGTGGGTCTGGAAGGATCTGGAACAGAGGGTGGGCATTGTGTTTAAATCACACTCAGGTGCTGAGCTTTGTCATCAACAAATCTGTGGGTTTTTTTTCAGGCTCTGAAAAAAAAAAACCATAATAGCTAATGTTTGAGAGCTGACTACCTGTCAGGAATGACACACACAATAGAATATCTTGTTTATCCTCACAAAATCCCCTGATACACATGCTCTTTCAGCTAGAGAATCCACAGTCAGATTAGGTAAGACAAACAGGTGCTAGGTCTTTGCTAGCTATTTTCTTCTACTGTGCCCTGTGTTTACCCTGAGCTAGCATGATGATTCTGAGGTCTAAGTCCAAGCCTGGGCAGTGGTGGTGCAAGCCTTTACTCGGGAGGCAGAGGCAGACAGATCTCTGAGTTCAAGGCCAGCCTGGACTACAGAGCTAGTTCCAGGACAGTCAGGGCTACACAGAGAAACACTTTCAAAAAAACAGAAAGAAAACAACAAATTTAAGAGTACTGAAGTCTAAGTCTGAGCTCTCACCAGGAAAGGATTTGGAGAACAGCAGTGCTGAAGTTCTTTACTTGATGAGTTCTGTCCTCTCCCCCCCCACACACCCCCACTGAGACAGGGTTTCTCTGTGTAGCCCTGGCTGTCCTGGAACTTGCTCTGTAGACCAGGTTGGCCTCTGCCTCCTGAGTGCTAGGATTAAAGGTGTGCACCACCACTACCTGGCAAGTTCTGTCTGGATCCCTGTATGCATCTCTTCCCCTGAGTTCTTCAGATAGCTTCTTGGTGGAGGGCTTTAGAGGACTGCTGCTGAGGACTTTAGAGGACCACTGCTGAGGGGTTTGTTGAGTCTCCTCTTGGGTGGGCCTGAATAGAGAAGACATAGTCCTGTACTCTGTGGAAGGGCATTGGGAGGTAACCCAGCAGCAAATCAGCATTTGGTTGCTGGGGTCCAATTACTGGTCAAAGCACAGACTATATACCTCCCTGAGCATAAGAACACAGCAATGCTAGCTGAGCCATAGCTGCAGAGTTTAGAACTACAAAAACTAGATTCTTTGGGACAAAGCCCCCCTCCCTGTGGCTTTCATAACTGTCTGCCAGTTAGCCATTTACATATTCCCTTTAAGTACTAGTCCCAGCTCTGTTCTCTGCATCTTAGCAAGCAGTAGACTCAAAATAGTTTCTAACATAGAAAAGCATTTTAGGTGCTAGGAGCATTGACTGGAGGAGGAGACCACAGCAACAGGTGGGATGTGCCTAGGGATCGGTCAGGGAAGGGAGTCTAAGGGTTGGATGATGCTAAGCGACAGGAGACAACTGGAGGCTGAGTTCCCTCAAACTGAGCACTGTAGGCATTCTCCTTCCTTGCAACCTCCATGGATTTTGTGTTTCTGTGTGTGTGTGTGTGGTGGCAGTCTGTGTGATCAGGTATGAGGCATATATATATACATATATATGTGTGTGTGTATATATATATATATATGCGTCTTTTTCTCACAGGAACGATTCCAGGTGAAGAATCCTCCCCATACCTATATCCAGAAACTCCAGAGCTTTTTGGACCCCAATGTAACACGGAAGGTGAAGTATGAGACGGAAAGGCCTATCTTACTGCCCTTCGGTGGAGTTTGGGCACAAACCTTTTGATGTGGGACTAAGTATTTTTGAATAATGGGAGTTAGATATCTGAGCTGTGAGGCCTAAGTGACTATCCAGTACTGGAGGAAACGTCTGTGATTGCACATTGTACTTTCTTTTTTGTTTGTTTGTTTATTATGTATACAGTATTCTTTCTGCATGTATGCCTGAAGGCCAGAAGAGGACACAAGACCCCCTTACAGATGGTTGTGAGCAACCATGTGGTTTCTGGGAATTGAACTCAGGTCCTTTGGAAGAGCAGGCAATGCTCTTAACCGCTGAGCCATCTCTCCAGCCCCCACATTGTACTTTCTATGTTTTCTTTTCTGCCTCTTTTATTTGTAATATAAAATTAGATAGCTACATAGCAAGATGCTGCACACCCTTTCCCCAAACAAACAACAGACAGACAGACAGATAAGGTTGGTGGAGGAAGGGAGGTTAGAGACTCAGCAGTTAAGAGAACTTGCTGTTTTTCCAGAGGACACAGGTTCAGATCCCAGCACCACATGGTAGCTTACAACTTCTGTAACTCCATCTCCAGGGAATCCAATATCCTCTTCTAGCCTCTGTAGGCCTTGCGTGTGTATGGTACATAGACATACATGCAGGCAAACACTCAGACAAAAATATAAACAAATAAAATCTTAAAGAAAAATGTTTGACAGGGAATGTCTATCAAGTGACAAAAGATTCCATGTTCACAGAAGTTCAGGAGGAGAGTGCAGGAGTCAACCAAGGTCCTACGGGAGCTGGAGATCTCACTTCGCACCAATCACATTGGGTAAGTCAGGCCTGACCACCCCAGCCTCTCTCCCTGGCACCACACATAGTCCACCACACAGATTTTGGTGCCTTTGTTGGTTTATCCTTCCTGCCATGAAGTAGGTTTTCCCTTGAGTAATTCTCAGCTCTACAGAGCTCTAGATGTGCCCTTTCTGGGGTCTCTACCCTTCAGCTCTGCCTACTGCTGACCAGTCACTTCTGGCAAGCCTGGGGCCTCTCTTGGGGTCCTGTGGCTTTGACTAGAAGACATTCCCATAGCAGCTGAGACTAGAGTCTGCCTGTGGTCTGGTCCTGGGCCAAGAGAGGCCCAGCAAAACTTGGAATATGAGAATATGTTCTATTGAATAGATGAAACCTAGTTTCTAACTGGTGACTAGTTAGACTTTTTGGTGCACAGATTATTTACCTGTTTGTTAGAGCAACAACAACAACAACAACCATAGTACACAAGCAGAAGAGGCTTCCTGAAACACTGAAGAAAGATGTGAGATACTGGAGATCAGGCATTGGCTGTCTCCTGTATTCACAGATCCGTGTGCTGCCAATACATTGAGATCTGTGGGAGTCTTTCAGACCCAGTGAGGAGCCAAGTGGTGCCAAGGGAGCTAAAGGTTGATGCAGTGAGGTTCAGGAGAGGACAGTGCCTCAGTCCTGTGAAGCTGTTCCGTGAGAGTGAGAAAGGTGAACAGAGCAAGGCAGAAGGTGTGTGCCTGTGCAGAAAGGAGAGAGTCGTGGGACCTCAATGAGTGGTCAGCAAAGGGGGAAGTGGGCTTCTGGGCAGGTGCCAGCCTAAGTCCCTGAGCTTCCTGAGAGTAAGGTGGAAAGAGCCAAATGACATCATTAGCTTTTCCTCTCTGTCAAGGCAGCAGCCTACTTGTCTATCTCCAGGCCAGACCTGCCTGGAGCTCTTAAGGGGGAGAGGATGTCTGTATGTGACCAGCTGCAACAGCAGTCAGAAGGGAAGCGGCACAGGCGAGGGCAGGAAAGGGACAGTTCCTGGCTTTGGGAGCTGTGCTGTGGTAGCCAGTCATCTGTGACCCAGACATGGAAAGCACTGAGAAAGATGTAGCCAAGCCCTCCCAAAAACTGTACAGAAGGAAAACTAGATAAGTTCCTCAGTTAGGCTATGTGCGCGTGGTTAAAAGTGATACTGGCAGTCCTGAGGACCATCTGGCACCTGCACCACTCCACTCCACTCCACTCCACTCCACTCCACTCCACTCCACTCCACTCCACTCCACTCCACTCCACAGGGCCTCTCTCTCAGACCGTTACGTTGTCTGTGAGGGTGGGAGTCTGTGCTCCTTAGGAAAGGACCACAAAGTAACCATCCCCCATGATTAGCATAGTTCCCAGGCCTGGGGCTTCTTAGCAGTTGGTTCTCACATTGGAAGTCTAGAACCAGCCTCTGGCAAGAGCTTAGTTGTGACATTGTAGAAGCCCTCGTAGTCCAGTCTGAGGTTTCTTGGGTAGTTCTAGGAAGAAAGAATCCTTTCTTCAGGGAGTTTGTCAGGCTAGTGAGGGGTCCTGGGGGGTTCTGCAGGAGAGAGTCCACAGGCAGTGGTTGGGGTTCATGCTGTCGAATGACACTACCCCAAAGTAGGATTCTAGAGCCCTCTAGCTCTTCTGGTTCGTGTTGGTTTTCCTGCCTTGTCAAAGCGCCCTTTAACCTCTCCTTCAAAGTGTCAGTATCCCTAAAATAGCAGCATAGACTCAGACAGGAAATGAGAAGGGGGTGGGGAGCTGGAGAGCAGACAGACAGGAAAAGGGAGGCCTGTCGGCCCCCAGAGAGGAAACTAACTTCAGGCAGCTCCCGTGTCAGCTTCAGCTGGTGCTTGCTGCCAAATCAACCAAGCCTGGTGCTCCAGCTCCAGCCTCTCTCAACTCCGGGTGTGGCTGCCCAGCATGGAACTGATGTCCAACTGTGGGGTAAAAGCCCTGCAGGGCAGATGGACACAGCTGCTTTCCAGAGTGAATAGAGCACTCAGGAGAAGAGGGGGTTTGTCCTGAGGGGCTTATGTCTGTGTGCAGTGGACAGTAGCCCTCACCAACTCTGCGGGCATTGACTCTTCACTTATAGTCCAGAGATAGCACAGTCTTTCTGTCTGCCCACCTGCCTGCCTTCCCACATTCTCATGTGACTGTGGGAGTCATGACATGCTGGAGTTTGAGTTCCTAACTGTTCCCAGCCTTTGTCGGTTCTGCCAGACTCCAATTGAACACAGAAATCACACAACCATCTTTGCTCATTGCTTCTCAAGACTGAACTCAGTAAAGAGCCCTTTGGCCCAGTAGGGAGCTCTGACTGAGATTTATGGCATTAGGGACTTGCTAGCTTTCTCAGACACAGCTCTGTGAGTGGTAAATGCTCTGGATGCCTCCCCGATTCTTTCGGCACACAGTGGGAAAGGACTTCATGTCTAGCATTGTGTCAGGTCAAGGGGATACAGGAAATAATTGGGCTCTAGCCTTGGCCCACTAGGAGAGACTGGCTGGAATCTTGTTGGCTGAAGCTCATCTGTGATAAAGCAAGTGGTGTTGGAAATGCTTTCCCTATCCCTGGTTCCCTGGCTGTGGGAGGCCCAGACTCGTGACAAAGTCACAAATGGATGTCATAGATTTTGGTTTTCAGGATTTTCTCAGCCTGACACTAGGTTCCAGTAGGATACAAGAGTGGACACATATTTGTCGCTAGGCTGGGTCAGAGCCCTCTACCAAACCAAACCAGTTTACAGACTCCATCCACTTGTCTCCTGTATCTGCAGGTGGGTGAGGGAATTTCTCAATGAGGAAAACAAAGGCCTGGATGTGCTGGTGGATTACCTGTCATTTGCCCAATGTTCTGTCATGTGAGTACCACAAGGGCTAAGGTTGGGGACCCACTGAGAAGCACACAGTTCCAGTCTGTTTAGAAGAAGCACCTGAGGGGTGGGGATACAGAGCATCAGAGTGTTGCCTGCCATGGTGCTGAGGCTGAGGGTTCAGTCTCCCGCATGGGAGGAGATGGGGGTGGAGGAGAGGAAAGGATGAGATTCCAGCAGAGAAGATGGGAATGGGCAACCCAAGACAGGAGGAAGTAGTCCAAGTGTTATGTTGAGGTGAGCAGGCAAGACAAGGAACTATCAAGAACCAGCAAGGATTGGTCGGTTAGCTGGAATAAAAGGCATGTTTGGTGGAGCATGAAGAGAAAGTATGGAAAGGGAGCTTGGAATCAGAACCCAAATGATCCAAGTTCCAAAGTACAGGCTACCTAAGGAAATATCCTGGCTCCTCAGGGAAATGCCTTGGTAGGACTAATCCATTCAAAATTGAATATTCCATGAGGCAGCTTAAGCCCTGAGATGTGAAAGGTTTACTACAGGTCTGTTGTTGAAGAAGTACAGTGAGCATGACCTTTGACCTGAGCAAACAGATGAAGCATTTGGGAGCATTATCCAAACATCCTTTCACAGGGAGGCAGGAACACTGGCGTGGCGAGGCACAGTGACTGAGGGCTTTGATTCAGAAAGAGTTGGGTTGTGCACTATCTGTGGAACCTTAAGCAGCTTTGTCATCCTCACTGGAAGGAGTAGATGAGACGTGTGTCTCCCACTTAGCATTTGGAACATGATAGGCCTCCTCTTCTGTGGTGGCTGCTTATTGTTGATTTATTACCCGGATGATGGACCTGCCTGTAATTTCCAGACATATAGAAAGAAGGCTGACCGTGATGGCAAATGAAGTTACCAACATGTGTAGTCTTACGTCCTAGACAGTCAGCCTGGGAAAAGCAGGTCCCAGCTTTGCTCTCAACTTCCCATGGTACCCTAGCATTGAATGTTCCTAGTCTGGAGAAGCCCCAGGCTTGAACCTTGAACCTTGCCTAGACCTTTGCCTTTGTGTTGTCCCTGCCCTTATGGCTCTTCTCTGTCCAGGGCATTTCCTTTAGGGCACACACTAAAGCCTCTCCCAGGTGCAGCTTCTGTCACCATTCCCAAGTCATCCTCTTTAAACCTAGAGTAGGCTACTCTCCATGCAAATCTCTGCAGAACTCATACCTCATGGTCCTCCTGTCCCTTTAAATAATCTTTTTTTTATAGAAAGAAATGGAAAAAACTGCTTAAGTGAATTTTTAGTTCAGAACATTTATAGTAAAAAGATGTAGATTGTTTCCCCAAATATGCCTATCTGTCTTGAAAAAGAAAACAAATTCCAGTTGCTCTAAACCAAGAATACACCAGATGTTTAATGTTTTGGTGTTGAGGGCAGTGCCTCTGAAAGGAAAGAGTCCAGAGGCGGAGAGAGAATGTTTTAGGAAGCCTTGCGAGGGAAGGGGTGTGGCCGAACTGTTGGAGAGGTGTGCATTTCTAGATGGTGCATCCTGTGCCCGGGAGGACCACGGGTGATAGGTGCGGACTGCCCTGTAACTACCTCCTGTTGTCAGGAACTTCCAGCGCCTGTGATCCTTCCTTGTTTTAGAAAGCCCCAGCCTTTGACACTGGGCATTCATGTGGGGCAAGATGTCCTGTGGGAAAAAGCCTTTGGGAGATACGCCCCAGTTTTAGTGGCTGCAGGGGCACAGGGGAAGAAGGACAGGCGGAACTGCTCACAGGGTGTGTACTCTGGTGAAAAAATGTGAGGGAAGGCCCTGGGTGGTGTGTAATTTGAGCTATCCTCTTTGCCCTGAGCACACTACTTATGGTAAGAGACATGCTACAGGAAGTGCCCAGACAACACCGATGTCTCCAGCAGCTAGCACGCCCTGTCAGTCTCAGCCTATGGTTTTCTTTCTTCTAGGGAATCTGAAGCTAAGATGGAAAACAGAAGCCCCATGTAGTCAGTCATAGAGAAACAGCCCATTAAGAGGGCTACTAGGCCTGGAGTATAGCTGCTGGGGCCTCCTGTTAGCACACCAGCCTAGCAAGAGGCCTTTGGCTACTCCTCAGCACAGAAAAGCCAAATGAAGCTAGTCCAGTGCTAGGATGGGACAGGTGTACTCCCTAAGCTTAAAGAGCCAACTTTGACTTTTCAGGAACCCCATCTTGATGACCTAGGCTAACTTTAGAGTGCTCTGAATCTTTAAGCCACTGCCACTGGTCAGTGAGTAAGATCTGCAGCTGGCCCATTCCCCTATACTCTTCTTTGGTATAGATTTTTTAAAATTTTTTGAATTGATTTTTATTTAATGTGCATTGGCGTTTTGCCTGTATGTATGTCTGTGTGAGAGTGTCAAGTCTGGAACTAGAGTTCTAGACAGCAATGAACTGCCATGTGGGTGCTGAAAATTGAACCTGGGTCCTCTGGAAGAGCAACCAGTGCTCTTAACCACTGATCCATCTCTCCAGCCCTTGGTATAGATTCTTTTTTTAAGTAGAGCCATGGTGATTTGAGATGTCCCATTTTAGTCTAGGGGCACAGGAAGCCAGTCAGACCCCACTGTCCTAGGCCAAGGAGAAACCTTCTGATCTCCCGCTCCCAGAACTGTCTGAACCTTTTCTGCCCTGCCTTACATTGGTACTCCAACCAGGATTAGGTCTCTGATGCCTAATTCTGTTTTCTCTTCTTGCTGCCCTTGCTTTGTGTTGCCATAGAGGCCTAAAGAGTGGAGGGTGAACTTGCTGGGGGCTTGGCACAGAATTTCTCTTGTGTATGTGCCTGTGTGTGCGCATGTGTGTCCTTTCATGCTCCAGGTTTGACTTTGAGGGTCTGGAGAGTGGCGATGATGGTGCATTTGACAAGCTCCGGTCCTGGAGCAGGTCAATCGAGGACCTGCAGCCGCCCAGCGCCCTGTCGGCCCCCTTCACCAACAGCCTCGCTCGCTCTGCGCGCCAGTCCGTGCTCCGGTATGTGTGCGCTTACTCTGCCCACCTGCATCCCACCCCAGCCCTGATCCAGGTCTTGGTAACCCGGTGAGTGCTCACGCTCCTCCTTCACTCTTGCTTCCAGGCTCAGCTCTCTTGCCCTCTGCCTGCTCGCCTGTCTCTGATCTGTCCTCTCTGTCTCCCTGACTCTGCCCAGCAGTCTGTCCTGGGTAAGTACATGGTCCTCAGCTGTGCCACCCCATCTGACGTTCCAGCTTTCCCCTTTCTCCAGTCCTCACTCTCTTTTAGCCATTCCTTCCTGACTTTGGGCAGGGCTTGGGCTTTGCTGGCTGATTCGGCTCCTGCCTTCGTGAACACTCACTCTTCCCATCAGTGACTTGGAAACCAGCCCTGGCTGCCTGCTGCTCCATCCTTTCCCTTCAGGTCTTTCTAAGTTGTGCTTTCACTTGTCTGTGTGCTCGAGAGCAGTCCTGTTGGTGAACCGGATCCCTCCTCAGAGCCTTTTAGTTTAGAGGCTGACCTTGCACCTCATGGCTTTCCCTTTAGCCTTTCTTCTTCCACTGCCCTGCTTCTCTCCTTGGGTTTTGTGTCTTGCACACTGCTCATCATTCTGGTCTTGCAGGAACAGATTCCGTTCATGTTTCCTCTTCTTACAAAACGTTAAGGCAGGGGAGGGATGATACAAAGCAGGCATAACCCCCAGCCTTGGTAAGGCCTATGTAGGTCTGCTCTGCCTTTGCGGGGCTTACGAATGAGACGAGAGCAACAACGCACCTGCCCCACTGAACGTGCCAAAGTTGTGCTAACTAAAAGTGAGAGGAGAGAAATCTCAGGTGCCTGCTTTGTGATCCATCCCAAGGACTACAAAGCTCTCAAAACATTTTTGTATTTCAGAGGGTCTCTGGGGTTAGCATGATTTTGACAAGAGTATAAAGCTAGGGTCCTGGGCTAACAAAGGCCTTTACTAAGGAGGTGAATTTAGAAGCTAACTCCCCTGCCTCCTGCTGTCCTGGCAGTTGGTACAAGGTCCTCTTCCATCACCCCCATTTCTTCTGCTTCGAAGGGGCAGCTTGGTGTCCTAGAACCTTCACCAGCAAGCAGTCTTGTCCCTTACCTGATTACTTGGCACTATCCCTCAGGTACAGTACTCTCCCTGGCCGCAGGGCCCTGAAGAACTCCCGCCTGGTGAGCCAGAAGGATGATGTCCACGTCTGTATCCTTTGTCTAAGAGCCATCATGAACTATCAGGTAAGAGGTGATGCTCCTCATGGATGTACTCTTTCTTCTGCTTCATATGTTAAACCAAGAGAGCAAAGCACCAGCTTGTGAAAGACAGGTTTGCTAGTGGGAGACCTGCTGGCTTTCCCTTTCCCACCATCGAGGGCCCCTCCTATCCTTTCCTTTGCAGTATGGCTTCAACTTGGTCATGTCCCACCCCCACGCTGTCAATGAGATTGCACTTAGCCTCAACAACAAGAATCCAAGGTGTGTTCCTTCCTTCCTCATTATGCCCAGGTATCTGATGATCCTGACTTGTCTTTAACAAGCCCTGCCTGCTTTGGGGTCTGTTAGTCAGGGTCTCTTCTGCTGGAGAAGTGTCTAAGGATATGAATTGTGGTGACTTGGATGAGACCTAGGATGTTAATCTTCTTTCATCTCTTAGGACCAAAGCTCTGGTCTTGGAGCTGCTGGCAGCTGTGTGTTTGGTGCGAGGAGGTCATGAAATCATTCTTGCTGCCTTTGACAATTTCAAAGAGGTTAGTCTCCTGCATGCTCCACACACAACGTGTGCGTGTGTGTGTGTGTGTGTGTGTGTGTGTGTGCGCGCGCGTGCGTGCACGCATGTGTATGTGTATCAGATAAAAATATGGGGGTTCCAATTACTGGGATCTCTAGTGGTTTTAAAATAACTGCTTGACTGAGCAGCCTGCTTCAAGCTAAAACAAAACCAGAGTTTTTTTAGATCTTGTTCTACGACACCGCGCAGTTGGCCAGTTAATGACACTCTGGGACAGACTGAAGTGTCCTAACCTGATATTGTCAGAATTACCAAAGGAGTGCGTTGAAAATGCAGACTTGGGCTAGAGAAATTGCTCAATAGTTCAGAGCCTTTGCTGACTCAGTTTCCAGTGACTCACAACTGTCATTAGTTCCAGTTCCAGAGGATCTGGTGCCCCCTTCTGGCCTGCAAAGTCACCGTATACACATATGCATATACATTTATGTAGGCAAAACACACAGTTTCTTTTTCTTATTTTAGGTACAGGCTCTATCCTGACCCACTGGAGCAGAGCCTGGGTATTGTCTTCACTTTATAAGACTCCCCAAGTAGTTCTGCTGCAGTGAGCCCCCAGGTGGAATCCAAAGCAAGTATATTCTCAGGGAAGAAGGCTAGTGAAGGAAGAGAGAACTTGTGTGTGGAATTTTCCCTTCCTGAGGTCTACCTCTGAAACCCCAATTTGCTTGAACATGGGATTGATTCCTCAACATCCAGCCACAGCTGTGGTCCCACCCCTTCCTCCTCTCTGGGCCTCTTCCCTCACATCCATTGTTTAGTTCAGGAAACAGCTCTTCCTCCCTGAAGTTCAGAAACTCAAAGAGCCCCTGGACCCTTTTCAGCAGAGGGCTTTGCTGCATACCGACTCCTCCTCGTCCCCCTGGGGCCCAACCTCTTGCTGTAGCCATGGCTAGACTCCTTTCTTTCTCCTTTTCTTCCTTTTGTAATATCCCAGCATTGAGATTGCATTTAGCCTCAACAATCCTAGGCTGTACTGGATTCCCTCAGTGTGGTGGAGGGTCAGAGACCCAGGACCAGATTACAGGTCCTGGGTTTTCTTCTGGTATCCAAATGGTACAGTCCCAAGATAGGGTTATGGTTAATTTACTATTATTTTATGATGTTTACTTATATATTTATTTGGGTATCTTTTGTTTGTTTGGTTATATTTTGTTTTTTGAAGACAGATTTTTACTTTACAGCCCGAGCTGACTTCAAACGTATGGCAGTCCTGCTTCAGCCTCCTGAAGGCTAGCTAGGAAGTTAGGTGCAGACTGCCATGCCCCACTGAGTTGTGGCTAAACTTGGTCTGAACTGTGCCTTTGCCATCATGTTCCTGGGAACCAGGGGTTGGGGGTTTAGGTTCTGCATGGTGCAGATCCTTCCCCTGAGAATGTTTGTACATTCAGGTGTGTAAAGAACTGCATCGGTTTGAGAAGCTAATGGAGTATTTCCGGAATGAAGACAGCAACATTGACTTCATGGTGAGGACCCGGGCCTGGGACAAGTGCATGCCTTGCCATTGAGGCTTTCTGCTACTTAAATCAAGTCACACTAACAGTGTGTTTTGAGAGTTGGCTTCTCCCCCCAGGTGGCCTGCATGCAGTTCATCAACATTGTGGTGCACTCAGTAGAGGACATGAATTTCCGGGTCCACCTGCAATAAGAGTTTACCAAGTTGGGGCTGGAGGAATTCCTGCAGGTAAACTGGCTAGGGTCTTGGAAAGGGTCTCTTAAGGGTAGAGAATCAGCTTAGGCACAGCACAAAAGGCCTGTCTCCTTTGACCTGGAACAGAAGCTGTTTTGCCAATGTTTGTCTTCCCAATGAAGCAGCTCTATCAGGGCCAGCCAGGCATCGGGAACAGCTGGAAGACCCTGGTTACATGCTCTCAGAGGTAGTTATGAAGCAACGATGCTTTCTCGGGCCTACACTGACTCCATGCTACTCTGTATTTCCCTAGAAGTCAAGGCACACAGAGAGCGAGAAGCTGCAGGTGCAGATTCAGGCATACCTGGACAATGTGTTTGACGTAGGGGGGTTGTTAGAGGATGCTGAAACCAAGAACGTAGCCCTGGAAAAGGTGGAAGAACTGGAAGAGCACGTGTCCCACGTAGGTATCCTCACCTACCAGGCAGTCACTGTGGAAGGCTGGGAGGATGGGCACTACTAGGTTCCTGGAATCCTGAGCTGACCTGCCTGCCTTCAGATAGAACCACTGAGTCTCTAGACCCAGCTCTGGCCCAGGGCACTGGACAGTACTCACTAGAATGTGCTGACATCCATGGCTGGGTATAAGATGGTCTTCAACTAAAGACACACTGCTACCATTTGCCTTCTACTTGTTGCTTTTCATAGTATCAGGACTTCTGGTTCCTGAGAGTGATGTAGGGAAGCCACTTGAATAAATTGCCTTTTGGGCATTGCTTTTCAGGTCCTGGTATGGCTTCAAATTTATACTGAGTGTTCAGGCTTGAACACAGCTTTGAACATTGCTTCTCCATTTTGTAGCTCACAGAGAAGCTGCTGGACCTGGAGAATGAGAATATGATGCGAGTGGCAGAGCTGGAGAAGCAGCTACTACAGCGGGAAAAGGAGCTGGAGAGCATCAAGGTGCCAGTAGGGGAGGGAGAAGTGGGGAGACTGCAGCTGACCTGGGTTCCCCTTCTCACCAAATCATGTCCAGGATAGAAACTGATTTATCCTCAAGACACTCAGGCAAGGGGTAACTGGTGATTTCCCCTTTTCTATCTGGAGAGAGAAGTTGAGGCTAGGGTTGGCCAGACACAGAAGAGAATGGGAGCAGCCATCCTGCCCACTTGCTGGCTTTTTTTTTTTTAATTTTTAAATTTTTTTTTTATTGAGAAAAGGAAAAAAAAAAAGTTTCCGCCTCCTCCCAGCCTCCCATTTCCCTCCCCCTCCTCTCACCCTTCTCCCCCTCCCCCCACTCCTCTCCCCCTCTTTCTCCACATCTCCTTAGCTCTGACTACTGAGCATCATCAAAGTAGCCCAGGTCTACTTATTAGACAGGTGTCCTGCAGGGCAGGGTTTCTCTTGGTTCAGTCTCTTGTGTTCTTGCGCCTAACTTAATAACTTAGTTATAAAGCAATGTACAAACTCCTTTTTCTTGCAGAAGAATGATTGTGTTGTACTGAGCTCAGCTCAGTGTGTATCTGCTCCTCTCTGCTAAGTACTATATAAGGAGCTAGGGGGAATACAGAGCTCACCAAGACAAGGCTTATCTATGAGCTTTCCATCTGAGCAATTATCCACAGCCAGAGAAATAAAACTAATAATGAAGAGTTAAGATCTGTGGAGAGAGCCGCTATGCCCATCTGGCAGGGGACCAATGAGACTTTCAAATGTGGGGCCTCCTTTTCCTTGAGCCTTGAGGGTCCTCTGCAGTAAGAACAGACTTGAGCAGAGAGAATCTACCAGAATACCGGTGGAAGCTAGCTGACTCTTCCTACTTCTGCTTTGTGTTCTCTGACCAGATCTCTTCTGTTGTGAGCCCCCTCCCTGGGATGATGACCCTAGCTCCTAGAGGGTCTATTGGGTAGGAATTCTGACTCTGTGGAAGTGATTGTTGTACCCTCAGCCCATTCTTCCTTCAATGTTGCTGTCTGCCTGCTAGGAGACATATGAGAACACGAACCACCAGGTGCATACTCTCCGGAGGCTCATTAAAGAAAAGGAGGAGGCTTTCCAACGCCGGTGCCACCTGGAGCCAAGTGCCCGGGGCCTGGATTCCGTGGGTGGTAGCGAGGCCCTAACCAGGATAGGCCCTACAGAGTTGAGTGAGGGCATGACACCCTCTGACCTGGACCTGCTGGCTTCAGCCCCACCTGCTGAGGAGGCCCTTCCTTTGCCCCCTCCACCAGCTCCACCTTTGCCCCCACCTCCTCCTCCACTACCAGGTAACTGGGACTTCCAAGCTGAGAGGGGCAGGTTTTTGTGAGACCAAGACTCTAGTCTCAGTAGCATCATTTAATGGCTAGGAGGATAAGTCAGGATGAGAAGGCTAAGGGAGGACCAGAATTTGGGGAAGCAGATGAAGGAATGTTGGGAGCAGGTTCTCTGAGTGCTACTCTTAATTACTCTGAAGGTAGCAGAGGGCTAAACTGTGGCAGAAGACACTCCATCAGTGATGCTAGTCACTGTCCTCCTTCAGGAGACTTCTGGGATTAGCCTGACCGGACTTTCCATAGCATTCCTCTCTGGGTCTCTAAGGACAGGTCAGGCAGGCAGAGTTTGAGCAGCCTGGAAAGAATTTAGGATCTTTGGGTCACTGGCACTTTTTTCTTCCCCAGACAAGTGTCCCCCTGCCCCACCTCTCCCTGGTGCTGCTCCTTCTGTTGTGTTAACAGTGGGCCTGTCAGGTGAGTATCCTCAGGGCTCTGGGCAACGCTGATGGAGTTTTTCCTTGGCCCTTGCCTTATACCTGTCCCCCTTCCAAAACTAGCCATTCGCATCAAGAAACCTATCAAGACAAAGTTCCGGCTGCCAGTCTTCAACTGGACAGCACTGAAACCCAATCAGATCAATGGCACTGTCTTCAGTGAACTTGATGATGAGAAGATCTTGGAGGTGACAGGGTTCTGGGGTCCAAAAGGGTGGGGTTGGGGTCTGAGGACCAAGATGCCCTTACAGCCAGATCTTCTGGTCTTGGAAAAGCTTTTAGGCAGAGCAGAACTGATACTGTATCAGCTTTAGGGACAGTGACTGGGTCCTTGCAGGGCACGCGGCAGTGGGTATTGTCATAGTTCGAGCCTTCAACATCGTCTTTACTTCTGCCAGGACTTAGACCTGGACAAGTTTGAAGAGTTATTTAAGACAAAAGCCCAGGGTCCTGCCCTTGACCTCATCTGCTCCAAGAATAAGACTGCACAAAAGGCTGCCAGCAAGGTGACCCTTTTGGAAGCCAATCGTGCCAAGAACCTGGCTATCACCCTTCGCAAGGCTGGGCGCTCAGCTGAGGAGATCTGCAGGGCCATCCACACGTGAGGATCCCTAACTTGGCCCTGGTTCCCAGACAGCTGTTACCCCAGTTATCCCACAGCAGTGGGTTCTCCTAGATTCCAGGGTTCCTGACAGGACTTGTTCACACATCTCAGCCATCCACTGACCTGAACAGAGCATACTGACTCCATGCTTGGTGTCAGACAGTGAGAGAACTACCCATTCAGCCCAGAACGAAGAAGTGTGGTAGGAATGGTGTAGACAGGGATACGTTAGCAGAGCAGACAGGAAGCCACTGACACCGAGGGAAAGCGTTCCCAGGAGGGTTCTTAACTAAGACTGGAGGAATTACACAAGTTGGTCCAGGTCAGGACCTGGTGGAAGCAATATGATACTGAGTACTGAAAATGAAATCTGCCTTTAGTGTGGAGGCCAGGCAGGGTAGTAAGTGGGCAGAGGTCTTGCAGGTCATATTCAGGTTGGTTAAACTTTACCATAGATGCAGAGGGGAAGACACTAAAGGACTTTAACAACAGGAGCATGAGGGTCAGGCATAGTCTATGTATCTGTAATCTTTGCTTTTTTGTAGCAGAGGGAGGAAGCTCACAAGTTTGAGACAACCCTAGACTACATAACAAGATCCTGTCTGAAAACGAACAACAGACACAGATTATCCCCTAGTATTGTTAACATTATGATAGATGAAGCAATGTCTTTACGTCTGGCTATGTCCTGTGTATTGTTCCCCAGTCCTTCTAAGGCCGAGGGAACATGTGGACAGATGTCAGACCTGAAGTGGTTTTCTTCCTACAGGTTTGACTTACAGACATTACCTGTAGACTTCGTGGAATGCCTGATGCGCTTCCTGCCCACAGAGGCTGAGGTGAAGCTGTTGCGGCAATATGAGCGTGAACGGCAGCCCCTGGAGGAGCTGGCCGCTGAGGACCGCTTCATGTTACTCTTTAGCAAGGTGGAACGGCTGACCCAGCGAATGGCTGGCATGGCCTTTCTGGGCAACTTTCAGGACAACCTGCAGATGCTCACACCGGTACAGCCTCTTCCCTAATCACTTTCCACTGCTATCACTAGTCATGTCTGCTGTCCGTCCTTCTGGCCCTACCCCTTGACTTTATTCTTCTCCCGATCTGGTGACTCTGTTCATCTTGTCTTCCAGCAATTGAATGCCATCATTGCAGCCTCTGCCTCTGTCAAGTCCTCACAGAAACTGAAGCAGATGCTGGAGGTTGGGAAAGGGAGTGACTGGGGTGCTGGTGGTTCCCAGGGGTCCTGGGTGGGTTCTAGTGCTACTATACAAAGGAGGAAGTCCTTGGAGCTTCTCATGACCCGCCTTCCGTGCATCTTATGAACAGATCATACTTGCAATGGGGAACTACATGAACAGCAGCAAGCGAGGTGCTGTGTACGGCTTTAAGCTCCAGAGCCTGGATCTGGTAAGATGGCGGGAGCAGCATGTGCAGGAAGCCTGGAACACCAGTGTTAGAGCTAGGGTGCTTAGCTCTCTGTTGCCACCACTGCCTTCCAGCTGCTGGACACAAAGTCCACTGAACGGAAAATGACGCTGCTGCACTTCATCGCCTTGACAGTGAAGGAGAAATACCCAGACCTGGCTACCTTCTGGCATGAGCTGCACTTCGTGGAGAAGGCTGCAGCAGGTGAGGGCTCCAGCCTGGGGCAGTGTCAGGAAGCTGAGCAAGAGGAACACCTGGGCTCATTTCTGGCTTTTGTTATCTTACTACTTCAAAGCTTTCCGCTAAAGCCGGTGAGCAGGGGCCACTCCAGAGGGAGCCTTCCTCTGAGCTCAAGTGGGATCAGGCTTCCTTAGGCTGACCCAGAGATTGCATTTCTCTACCATTTATGTGATATGGTTAGAAAACTATAATTATAAAGCCCCCTAAATACATACAGTACTGCTGTTTCAGAACAGAAACCCATGAAAAACTACAGCAGGCCCAAGGCAGCTCCAGCTTGGAGTCTCAGTGGTTTGCCTTCCTTTGCTACCTTGTCCTTTGGGCTTATGAACTCTGGCCCTCCGTTCTTTCCCACTGCTGAGAGAGCTTAGTCTGCTTGACATGGACTTCTCTACATGTGTGTCACTGGAAGTGTATGCCATGGGAGAGGATAAATTTGCTGTAGTCCTGAGCAAGCCTCAGCCAGACATCTTGGTAAATAGTGTCCCTGGAGAACGTGCTGCTAGATGTGAAAGAGCTGGGCCGGGGCATGGAGCTGATTCGGCGGGAATGCAGCATTCATGACAACAGCGTCCTTCGAAACTTCCTCAGCACCAATGAAGGCAGGTTGGACAAGCTCCAGCGTGATGCGAAGACTGCTGAGGTGAGCAAGGAATTGGAGTAGGCAACAAACATCTAGGACAACAGTTTCAACCTGTGGGTCGTGACCCCTTTGGGGGGGTCGAACAACTGTTTCACAGGGGTCGCATGTCAGATATTTACATTATGTTTCCTAAGAGTAGCAAAATTACAGTTACGAAGTAGTCATCACAACATGAGGAACTGTATTAAAGAGTTATAGTGTTAGGAAGGTTGAGAACCACTGGACTAGAGCCGAGATACTAAGGCCACTTCATGTCAGCATCCAACTGCAGTTCCATCAGGCAGCTAGCCAGCTGTTAGAGAACATGAGGTGGGAGTCACAAAGGACTTTAAGGATAGCAGCAGACATCCATGTCTGGAGTTATGACTCTTGGGAACACCCATATTCTCTCTGGTTCACAGGGGCTTGGGTAGTTGGTTTTCTCCCTTTGGCCTATTTTTTTTTTTTTTTTTGGTGGGCCTTCTGCCCATGTGTGAGCTGAGCTTCTACCCACCAGAATGGCCCTTCTGTCTGCCCCTTCCTTACCCAGGAGGCCTACAATGCAGTTGTGCGCTACTTTGGCGAGAGTCCCAAGACCACACCTCCTTCTGTGTTTTTCCCAGTATTTGTCCGATTCATTCGTTCTTACAAGGTAAGCTGAAGAGAAGTTTCTAGAGGAGTTTGGCTGAAATTAGTTGAGAGAGAACCTGGGCTTCAAGTCTGAGTCTTTCCAATTCCTGAGGCCTAGGAAAGGAACCATGGAAGCTGGTGACAGGCCTCAGCTGTGAACTGGTGGGCAGGGTGGGGGCCCAGCCCCTTCCTTTCATTGTTTGGAGCAGGAAGTACCCCTCCGGAGGGTGGCCACCTGGGGTTAGCTGGTCTTACTGCCACCCACTTTTCGTGTCAGCCCCTCCTTTCCCAGCCTGTGAGAGCCTCACTCCCCCTCTCTTGGTTCTCTCTAGGAAGCAGAACAAGAGAATGAAGCTCGCAAGAAACAAGAGGAAGTAATGCGGGAGAAGCAGCTGGCTCAGGAAGCCAAGAAGCTGGATGCCAAGGTGGGTGGGACCAAGAGCTTTGGTCTGGAGGGTAGGACAAAAACCTGAGGATTCAGGGAGCCAGAAAGGACATGGAAAGCCAAGACACACACACACACACACACACACACACTCCCTCCCCCCCCCCCCCCCCCCCCCCCTCCCCCCCCCCCTCCCTCCCTCCCTCCCTCTCTCCCTCCATTGGAGTGCCTGAAGGCAAGAGTCCAGAGGGAGAGGCAGACACAGATAGTCAGGACACAGGGTTTCTCTCAGTAGGGCCATCTTCAGACTGCATCTTGGGACAGGAACCAGTTACTTATTGGGTTAGTGATGACTTCCTTCCCCTTCTACTCTTTGGCCCTAGACTCCATCCCAGCGAAACAAATGGCAACAGCAGGAGCTAATTGCAGAGTTGAGGCGGCGCCAAGCTAAGGAACACCGGCCTGTTTACGAAGGGAAGGATGGTACCATTGAGGATATCATCACAGGTAGGATGGGTCCATTGGGCCCAATTCCCAGAGCCTAAGCTAACCCCTATTGGTCCTTCTTTCTAGTCTATTTTCCCCATAAAACCTGACCACGATCTCTCCTGGGCCATAGTGTTGAAGAGTGTCCCTTTCACGGCCCGTACTGCCAAGCGGGGCTCACGCTTCTTCTGTGATGCAGCCCACCACGATGAGTCAAACTGTTAGCCCTCAAGGCTGGGGCCCCTGACAGGTACTGGGCACCATGGCTGCACTCTCTGCATGCCTTAGAATCATCTGGTAGCAGCCTGCCTGGGATGGAGAAAGACTTCTTGCATGCTGCATGCCCTGAGAAACAGTTTATCCCTTGCATGTTTCCTCCCACTAATTCTGTCCTAGCTACTAAATAAGACCCAAGGGCTAAGGAATCTGGCCAGGGTTGGAACTATGCCAGAGCAGGCAAGTCCAAGCCTATGGCTCTGATTCTTGAGGCTTCACTCCTAGACCCAAGGTATCCAGGGTCCTGATCTCCCCTAAGAGCTCTGGCAGTAGCTGCTACTCAGGGACAAATGTCCCATGACCTCTGCTTCCTGACATCTAGTTGGCCTGTGGTCTTTTCCTGAGTAGCCTTTAGAGCCCTGTGTTATCCTCTGAAAACAGCTCCGGCAGTTTCTCTAGCTGGTCCTCCCAGATCTTCTTTATACCTGACTTATTCCCTGTCCTCCTGAAGGTGCTGCCCTGCTCAGTCTCCCTGCCTGTTCACATGCACCTGTCTGTCTTCCCCACAGGCTTCAAACACGGGCCCATGAGCATTCGTAACCAAGGCAGGAGTGCTGCACCACCCAGTGGCCCTCCTCGGGCTCCAGGTCCTCACTGAGATCCTCTTGGAGGTAGAAGTACTTTAACTCTTCCTGCAAGTCTGGACAGTGGACCCAGGGCCCAGCAGAGGGCTGTGCTGTTCCAGCTGCAGCCACTCCAGCTCTGGGGCTGGATCTTCCCTGTACCACTGTGGGTACTAGGTCTATAGGGGCCTGGCACTTCCCTAGTGCCTCCCATAATGCACCTTGCCCCCAGCCTTCAACTTCATTCAGGGCTGGGAAAAACCACTTCCAGCTTTGGCTCATGAGGGCAGATGGCCCCTCTCCCACGAGAGTCTAACAGGATGAAAAAGGAAAATGCTGTCCTTCCATTTTTTTTTTTTTTTTCCTTTTTGTAGTCCTAGTCAGCTCTGGTCTAAAAATATTCAGGCTTATGGATCCCTGGACTGGCAATATCAGATCATCTCACCGAGTAAAGCCTTTCCTTACCTGGGCCCACTCTGCTGAGCCCAAGTGAAAAAGGGTAGAGGAGCAATGTCAGGCCCACTGCCTTCTTGCACATTCTACCTGAGACTTAAGGTTTTTGTCCTCCCTTGGTCCCACTCACCTTGGCATCCAGCTTCTTGGCTTCCTGAGCCAGCTGATTCCCCTGCATTACCTCCTGCTTCTTGCAGGAGCTTCTTGCTCCTCAAAACCAAAGGTTTGTGGGGGAAGACTTGAGACTTTCAGAGATGGAAAAGGAGGGGCTAACACTGAGTGCGCATGGAGAGTGTGACTGTGGGACCAGCTAACCCCAGGTGGCCACCCTCTGGAGGGGTACTTCCTGCTCCAAACAATCAAAGGAAGGGCTTGAACCACACCCTGCCCACTGTCTTCCCACTGAGTGAAGAAGAGCAGAGATACCGCACCAGCTTCAAGACTGCTAGAGGAAGGATATGCCAGGATCTCACCTTTCCTCAGCTAGGTGGATTCTGGCCAGGAACAGGCTACATAGAGGATCTTCATAGACTGTATGCTCAGTTCTCTACTAGGTTCTCTGACCCTGGAAGGGATGCGGGAGCACTTTGTTTTGTATATGTACCATTTCCTGTCTCTCTTGTACATAAATCCCACACCTCTCAACAAAATCTTGTGCACCTGGCTGTCTTCTCTTTCTTGGTTTGGGTGGCTAGGGTGGCCATGAGGATATATAAGAGTAGGTGGGAGTGGTATTTGCTCCCATCTCAGGAGTGCTGGGGAAGCCTGGCTGGGTGGGCTTAACTTTAACACAGGAAAGAGGCTAGAACAGCAGTGCCCTCTGCTGGTCCCCAGTGGTTAGCACATGAAGAAGACAAAATAGTTGTAGATCATGTTATAAATATTATTTAAAAAACAAAAACAGAACACATACAGGTCCCAGGGGTAGAGGAAGCAATGGTGGAGCCCCAGGGCCAGGTCAGGCAAGAGCAGGCACTGATGCTAGAGGGTGAGGACCCTGCCCTCTGCCACCCAGGCTGTGTCCACCAGCCTGTCTCTTTCCTGGAAACCCCTTCTCACACTTTATCTACTGGCATCACCCACCCTGTGTGGTATAGACTGCCCATCTCTGGTCTGGGGCTAAGGGCAAGGACTGCACTAGTTTCTGAGAACTAGGGGACCCTTGAACACCAAGAGCAACCTTGAGAGGTACTAACAGTAGTGTGTTGGGGTGGGTTATTTAGGGAAAGTGGACACAGACCAGACAGACGGAGTCTGAGGCAGATGGTGAGGATGGCCCTGGAGCCACTGCCTCATGAAGTCCCAAGGCAGAAAGAGCTCGTGGGGTCATTGGTGGTCATCCAGCTGCTGTAGGAGTGTCCGCCTTCGCCTCTCCAGCTCTCCCTCACTCAGCTCGCTTTCTGATGTATCCCAGCCTGTCTGTTGAGCAAAGATGTGGCTTACCTGAGGCCCCTGTACAGTGTGTCACAGGCTGGGGCCAAAGCCAGGTCCTTCCATTCACCTTCTCCTTCTTGATTCCAAAGCCTGGGGAGCGGTTGGGGAGCTCTGCCTGCCGGAGTTCCCTGTCCTTGTCCTGTTCTTGTTCTCTGTCTTCACCCTCCTTGCCAGCTTTCTCTTCAGGGTCTGTCTCACTCTCAGGACTGTTCTGTAAGAGTTCAGAGTCCATCTGAGCAACTGAGCAGCATGCTGGAAGGCAGGTAAAACCTCCAGGATCTCAGGAGAGCTACTCACCGACTTGTGTCTTCTCTTCTTAGTTTTCTTTTTTGGTTTCTTGGCTTTCCGAAGACCATGATCTATAGATTTATTATAAAAATATAAATAAAAATAATATATATTATTACTTATAATACTAAGTCCCACTGGAGGAGAGAGAAGATCATGATCTTCCCTGTACATTGTTTGTAGATGCTGGTTCCTGGTCTGAGGAAGACTGAATCTGGCTTCCTTTCCTCCACCCAGCTCCTTGCCTGGGCAGGGATGAGAGATGTGGCTCCACAGCCAGGCTCTCCCATCCTCATCTACAAAGGGTCTGGGACCTGCTCTGCCTCTAGTCAGGACAACAGTCCTCTAGCTCCCAGGCTACTAGAAACTGCTTACCTGACCCAAGAAGAAGGTGGGACGATGGGGACCCTGGTCCTCCAAGGGCAGCACCCCCACTTTCTACTGAGTCAAGTGAGGATGAGGGCTCAGAGCCAGACTCTGAGGGGTTCCGCCGCCTCCGCTTAGAAGGCCGGAGGGATGGTGGGGGCAGCTCCTCTTCATCTGACTCAGAACCCTGAGCACATAAAAGACATAGTCATCCTAGAGTTCTGTCCTCCAGAAGCCCTCACCTGGGAGCTGGGGACATAGTCCAGAGCCAAGTAAGGAAACGGTCTAGTCTCCCCCATATCCCTCTACCTGCCAACTCACTGAGGGTGAGTGAGAACGCTTGCGATGGTGTTTCTTGCCCTTTCTGCCATGCTTTCGGCCTTTGGTGTGGAGGTGCTGGCATTCAGTCTGATGGAGGCAGAGGGAGAGGTAAGAACCTGCCTTCCTGACTCAGCAAGCCCTTTTCTAGGATACCTTCAGTCCCCTTCCTTGGCTGGCCAGGTACACAGATCAGGGTGGCCAAGTGCCTTACCTCCAGCACCTGCAGGAACTCTCGGAAGAGCCGGATCCGCTCCGACTCCAGGGTGATCTGCTCAAAGGCTGAGTCGCACACAAAGCGCTCACGGACCTTGAACGGGGAGAGCACTGCTGATCAGACCAGGCCCTGCCTGGCCCAGCTTGGACACGCCACGAGCACTGGGCAGGGCTAGGGCAGAGGAAGGAAGGGAACTGGAGCTGGCCCAGGGCTTGTGCTGTGACTGGGGTGGGCCCTCAGTGATGGAGAAGCTCCGCTGCCCTCAGGCTTGAGGGTGAGTGGGGCCAGGCTGTGCTCCTGACCTCTTCCCAGGCAGTGCCCAGCTCCAGAGCAGGCACGGCCTGCCTCAGCATGCTTCGAAAGGCAGCTTCTCTGCGCCGCATCCTTCGTGCCTCCTCCTTCTCCCGTTCCCTCTCCCGTGCCTCTGCTTTCTCCAGCAGCTGAGGGAAAGGAAAGGGGAAAGAGAACAGGGTCAGGCATACTTTAAAGAGGTAGGAAGGTGGGGTCTGGACTCCTGCCATCATTCCCCAAACCCAAGATAAACAGCAGGGTAGTGAGAAGGAACAAGACACTGGGATAATTGAGAGAACCACCCAGCCCTGCCCATCCCCTCACACTATTGAAGGTCAGCTTGATGTTGCCTGCGTCCAGCGCAGCAGCCCTCTTGTCAAAGCTTATGACGTGGGCGAAGTCCTCAAAGGCTGTGTTCACCTCCACACAGAAGCCCCGGTCCTGTGGGCACAGCAGTGCGTGAAGGCCAGAGGCACCACGGGCCCAGACCCAAGGCCAACAGGACAAAGGATCAGTCTGCAAGACGTTCAAGCTTCTGCCCTTACAGAGTACCCACAAGATTTGTGACACACCTTAGAAACCACGCTAAGTCTTCACCTCTCACAGGACCCCCACCCCCACCCAACCTGTGTGGTGGGTTCATATGGAGCCAAGAAAGTCAGGAAGTTTCTTCACAGTCTTGATTGATGACTGAGTTTTTCACAATTACGTCTTTGTTCCTCTGGCCACAGCTGGGCCTTCCTGCTGCTCATGGAAGCAGCCATGCATTCTTAACATCTGGGCTACACCCTCTGCCTCTTGTACAGAGTGCTTGACACTTTTCTCCTTTACCCTTCCTGCTCTTTGTTAAGTAGGTCCCTAATTTTACGCAGACAAGAATGAAAGCACTTGATCTGTTGTATCTCAGGTCTAATCTCCAAATCTGTGCTTCAAGCACTATACCCACCCTGATTGCAGAGTTCCTGGAAGAGTGTTGGCCAAAGAGTGTGTAACTCTCCAGCAGTATTAAAAACATGTCCATTGTCTTAGGCACATGGTCAGCTCTATATTTCTCATCCAAAAGCCTCCATGTCTCAGTGAAGTTGAGGTGAAGGAGAGTAATCTCACATGGCCAAGCTGACGTGAGAGGTAAATGGAATACTGTCATAGGCCAACTTTCCTGTCCTTCCACACAGCTGGCTTCCTCCAGTCTTCCTGCTTGTTGATATCAGGAATATACTCTTGTTTTCACCAGAAATCCTTTCTCAATCAAGGCTCTAGCCCTTCCAAAGACATCCTTTCTGTGCGAGTGAGGACACAACCAGAGAACTTTGGGTGTACAACTCAATCTACCTCCCTTGAGACTGGTCTCACTGGAACGGAAGCTCTCCATTTTGGTTAAACTATCAGGCTAGGATCATGTCTCCCTGCTGCAGTGATGGGGCTGCAAACATACACAGTCTTTATGTGGGTGGTGAGAGTTCAAACTCAAGTCCCAGTGCCTGTGTAGAGCATCACCTCTAGCACCTTCTTCCTTAGGGAAGGCTTGACTACACCCTTTACTTAGAATAGCCCTCCATCCTGCATTTAGCTTCTCAAACTAGCTGTTCCTTTTCCTAACATTCAATTCCTTGGACACAGCATAGGAAAAAGGAATAAGCATTTATCAAGAGCCTGTTACAAGCAAGACACCTGATGAATGTTTTTTAAAAATTTACAATGTGGTATATAGATTATCCCCACTTTATAGAGGATGAAACCGAGGTTCAGAAGCACTAGATAAACTTGTGGAAGTTTCAGCCAATAAACAACCGGAAGTTACTTTCCTATGAAATTATGCAGTACCCTACTCTCCAGGATTCCTGTATCCTGACCTTTCTTGTCACTTCCCTCCTGAGAATTGCCCTTATTTTCATTATTATTCATTTCTGTTTTTGTTTTTGAGACAGGGTTTCTCTGTGTAGCCCTGGCTGTCCTGTAACTCACACTGTACACCAGGATGGCCTTGAACTCACAGAAAGATTCACCGGCCTCCATCTCCAAAGAGCTAGGATTAAAGGCATGTGCCACTACTGCCTGGCTATTTTTTTTTTTAACTAACCTGATCTACATTCTCCCTGGCAGTTTCACCCCTCATCTGCTGACTCTCAGACCTATACCAGACTGCTATTCTAATGCACAATTCCCATACTCATCGTTCATCTTCTAGCCCAGATCTCCAGTCTTCTATCTGCTCCAAGTTCAGGGCCCTACATTGTCCTAGGCGATGAGAGGTGCTCCTGCAGTCCATGTGACTGTGGGTGGCCACAGGAACTCCTAAGGTCACCTGGCCTCCTAAACTGGGAGCCCAAAAGAAGGAATAGAAATTGGAACTGTCCAAAATCACCACACCACTTTCTCGGATGGTGTAGACAGAGCCCAGCAGGCCATTACTTTGGCCCAATGTTAACTATTTAATAAAGATAGGTATTTATAGTATAAGACATTTATATGCTTTATTCCTTCTTGCTGCACAGGTTGCTTTTAAAAGTTACTTCAGGAATGCTTGTCTTCTGAAGCCTGTTTTATTTTGTTTTGTTTTGTTTGCTTTCCATATAGGGTTTCTCTGTAGTCCTGGCTGTCCTGAAACTCTGTAGACTAGGCTGGCCTTGAACTCACAGAGATCCACCCTACAGACAGTTCTTTCTGCTTAACTATCACTGCTTAAAATCCTTAATATTTAAAACAGTGCTGCCATTCACTGCCTGCCCTGCACCTTTCCCTTAACTTCACAAAATAATCTGGCACGTCTACTATAGTGGTTCTATCCCACTGAGTTTAAATATTCCCATCTTCCTATCTACCTACTTATCTACTACCTACCTATTTATTTATGAATGTCAGAGTTCTCATCAGACTTGAAAACACTTTTAAGCCAGTCCTTGGCAATCTAAATTGTTCTTGGTGACCTTGATAACCCTTTGATCAATACTGAGGTCAGAGGGACACACAAAAAAGTCACCTTTAACATTTTAAAAATATTTTCCATGTGTATATGCGGACACTCATGTGCCATGGCATATGTGAAATTGGTTCTCCTCTTCTCCTACTGTGGATGTCTCAAGTCCAGCTAAGGCCATGAGGCTTGGTGGCAATCCTCTTTACCCACTAAAGCATTTTACCAGCCAACTCTCACTTATTTTTTCCAAGACTGGGTTTCTCTATGTGTGTAGCCCTGGCTGTCCTAGAACTCACTCTAGAACAAGCTGGCCTAGAACTCAGAGATTACCTATTTGCCTTCCAAGTGCTGGAATTAAAAGTATCTGCCACCATGCCCAGCCCAACTTTTATTAACAAATTTTTTAATAAAAATCTTCAATAGCACCTCAATGCACAAGAGATATAAACTTTTCTATTAGAAAACAAGGGAAGATCCACCTTCAGGCTGGGCCTCAGCACGTGTTTACAAGGAATCTATGACATCTTGTCTGCCACCTAGACTCTGCAAGAGCTGCCTGACTAGTAATCCTCCCCACCCTCTTCCTTCCCGCTAACACAGTCTCTGGCATCATATGGTTCTCCAACCTTTGTATCAAAAAGCACTGATAACAGGACAGTACTGGGATCAAGTCCAGGGACAAGAGTGAGCTAAAATATGTAGCTCAAGTACCTGTCATCACTTTTAAGATCTTGAGGCTTGAGGAGCTAAACTTCTACCTTTTCACTACCACTTCCCCTAAGGATACAGACAAACTGGGAAGTATTTCTCCACAACCATATGAGCTATCATTTACAATATAAAAATCTAAGCATCTTATTTTAGCACCCAAAGCCCTTTGCAAAGCTCTAGTGGGCATGTGGTTCCAGAGAAATAGAGACAATCCCAGAACAACGAGATGCATCTCACTTGAAAGTAATTTATTTATTTATTTATTTTGCTTTTTCGAGACAGGGTTTTTCTGTGGTTTTGGAGCCTGTCCTGGAACTAGCTCTTGTAGACCAGGCTGGTCTCGAACTCACAGATTGAAAGTAATTTTGAAACATAACTCTTAGGGTTTTTTCAGGTCTTCAGAGATAGGATCCACTGTGTAACCCAGGCTGACTTAACATCCTCCTTTCTCAACCTCCACTGGGGCTAAAGGCATGAACACTTGGTTTATTAAGTCCATATTAAACAGGTGACTGCATTACAATCAACATGCATGGCTTTATAAGGTGATCTACCTAACAGTACCTCATGTCCCTCTCAACTTGGACATCAAGTCACTGTTTTCGGTAACTGGGTGTCCCTTGGTAGAACACTTGCCATTTTTGAGACAAGGAAACTGATGCTTAGAAAAGCTCACACAACATGTAAGGGTTTCATCTGGACTCTAACCCCAAGTCCTGCTGCTAGTCATTGTATTGGATGATATCTTCAAATACAGTATTTATTAGAAAATTAGGATAGTTTTTTTTTTTTAAGAAAGGCTGATTTATTTATTATGTATACAGCATTCCTTCCATGGACACCTACACACCAGAAGAGGGCGCCAGACCTCATTATAGATGGCTGTGAGCCACCATGTGGTTGCTGGGAATTGAACTCAGGACCTCTGGAAGAGCAGTCAGTGCTCTTAACCACTGAGCCATCCCTCCAGCCCCAGATAGTGTTTTCTTTTAGAATATCAAATAGTTACATATTAGAATACCACCTACTTCCATAAAGAAACACACTTCTCCTTTTGGAGCACAAAGCTCCCTTCACTCACTAACTCACATCCGTAACTTGTAGAGACACAGACAACTATTTCTCCAGTAAAGAAAATGACAGGGCACATGGGCTAGTGGACAGCAGCTGATCTTGCCAGTGCTAAGAAAGCAGTAAAGAGAAGTGAGGGAAAGAACGCCTCACCCTCTCCCTCTTTCTAAGAGTGCAGTGGCATCTCAGCCAGTGTCCATGGCATGCCTTGCAGAACGAGCCCAGTGCTGACAGATCATCCAAACTGGCAAGAGACTCTGAAGATCCAGATCTTTACGTGAAGCCAGGCATAGTGGTGCACACCTAGAATCCCAGCACTGGGAAGTGAAAGGAGAAGGACCGGGAGTTCAAGGCCAGCCTGGGACATGTAAGACCTAGTCTCAAAAACCAAAACAAATTTTTGTGAGACCTGATTTTAAAATATTAGCAATAAATTCCAAATTCTTCAAAACACCCTACAGGCTGGGAGGGGCATAGCTGTGGGGTAAGAGTTTACAATTAGCTATGCTTGCTTCTCAGGCCTACTACGCCCTTCCCACTCACTTGCCTTTGCTCCTGTAGCACCCCTATGCTTACATCATTCTGCCTCTTCCACCTACTCATTCCTGAAGGTGAGGTCACTGGATCACTCTCAACTCTTCTGATTTCTGTCTCTGTAGTAACACTTGTCCCTGGCTAATATTTCTTAAATTTGTTTTAGGTCATGAGCTTCTAGGAGCAGAAAATGATTTGTTGCTTTGATTTTTATTTTTCTGGCACAGGGTATCAACATGGCTGGCACTCCCTTTATTGCTCAGACTGGTTTTGAACTTGTGGCAATCCTCCTGCCTTAGCTTCCCAAGTGCTGGGACTACTGATATGCATCGCTACATCTGGCTAGAAAAATGTGTCTATTTGTATCCCCAGGGAAAGATGCCCTGTTCCAGAAAAATCTGAATTAGGGATCCTGGTCTAGAGTGCGGCTTACACACACACACTCTATCTCTCTGTCCATCCATCACACCAGCCTCTCTTACCTTAAGAATGTCCTTTATGATCTTCTTTTCATCGTGGAATCGAGCCTTCAACTCCTCCACATAGAACTTGAATAAGTCCAGAGGAGTAGAGCCTGCAGAAAGGGAGAGATGGGGGCCTGGCGGGCGGCAGCTTCCCAAGGCCCAGGGTGGGGTCAAGGACAAGCCAGGGAGTGGGGTGCAGAGAGGTTGGCAGATAGGAAGCCAGACCAGACAAGGGAAGCCTGGCTGCCTTACCCGGCTGGCCCAGCATGTTGGCAAAGCGGACATCAGTGCTGACTGCCGGGTACAACTCCATCCAGGTGGACATGGAATGCAGCTGCCCTGTTTCATGCAACTCATCCAGGAAGGTCTGAACAGGGAAAGGCCAATGATAGGAGAATGAGATAGGGAGGGAAGCATGGCCAGGGACTAGGGAGGAGGGAAGGGAATGGCAGAGACTCGGAGACAAAGGCAAAGGCACTACAAAAGGAGGAAACATGAATATACAAACAGAATAAATTAAGCCAGTCTAGAGGCAGTAAAGCAGAAACCTGCAGGCAGCACAATTTTCTAACTTGGCTTCAATTTCCTACTATGACCAGCTTAGTCAACCCACTACTACTGCTTCCAAGCTGAGAACAAACTGTCTGACTCCACCCAAAGGGAAAAACACTTGGTCTAGCTGGCACCCACGTCTGAGGGTGGTACCAACAGTGCCCCTGGAGGGGCACTCCTGCAGAGTGGTCTTCTGGAACGTGAAAGGGGCCAGTCAACAGACCACCTCACTGAGAGGCACTACAGAGAGGCTGTGGTCTAGAGCAGAACTGAGCCAAGCTCTGACCCCAAAAACAGGAAGATACCTGAAAGGCCTCCCGGTTCTTCCGTTGCTGGCGCCGCTCCCGAAGCCGGGCACGTTCCCGTTCTTCCTCCTCTTCTCTCTCCAAAGCTCGGATGTGCTCCTCAAAGCAGATGAGTGCATCTTCTTTGTCCATGTCTACACGCAGGGAAGAAGCTCAGCAGGCACCGTATATGTAGGAGAGCCCTGCAGACCCCATTTCTCAAGTCTTCCCCTGTGGGTGCTAGGTGCTCTCAAGGGGGGGGGGAGAAAAGTGAAGTACAGCTATATGGGAGCAGTCACTAATGGTGGTTCTTGGGGAGAAGTATTTATTAATTGCACTGGAAAAAATCAGCGAGTACTCAACTGATGAATTCAGCTTGTACAAACTAGCTTGTACAAACTACCATCTAAACCTAGTTTATCTTAGAATCTGAGGCATCACATCTCAGGGAACTGGAAGTCAGTCAGGCTTTGATGCAGCTTTAAAAGGTGAATTATTGGGGCTGGAGAGATGGCTCAGAGGTTAAGAGCATTGCCTGCTCTTCCAAAGGGCCTGAGTTCAATTCCCAGCAACCACATGGTGGCTTACAACCATCTGTAATGGTGTCTGGTGCCCTCTTCTGGCCTGCAGGCATACAGACAGACAATATTTGTGTGTGTGTGTCTGTGTGTAGATAGATAGATAGATAGATAGATAGATAGATAGATAGATAGATAGATAGATAGGAAGGATATACTGGGAAATACAGTAAAAGTTTTTTTTTTTAAAAAAAAAAAGGTGAGTTATTCTGTCAATAACCACAAACCAGCAATTCCTTACTACAGTTAAGGCCCACAATCCTAAGACAGTTTAGAACCATCTTCATTTGAGCTATAGATACCATCATCTCCAAGTATTTCATATTTCTTTCCAAGACACACGTGTTTAGGTAAACAATGAACCCTATGGCTGAGGGTGGAACTCAGCAGTACAGCATTTGCCTAACTGACAACCTAGGTTCAATTCTCAGTGCCACTAAATAAAAACATGTTTTAAAAAGAAAAGGCTGGTGTAAAATATATGTAAGGGCCAGGGTACCATCCCTAGCACCACACAGACAGATACAGCAGCAAACCAGAGGGGCAATCTGAAATACCTGGACCCCAGAGTCCAGGAGAAGCAATGACAGAAGGGAGGATTTCCAGGACAGGCAGGGCAGGCTCTAAGGTCTCAAATCAGTGGAGAAAGGGCAGAGAGCCAGGCTTACTCTGCAGCTGCTGGTCCTGAGCAAAGCTGGGGTTGTCCATGAGGTACTGCTGGGCCTGGGACCATGTGGTTTGGAAGTTGACACTACTCATCCCATCCAGGATGCTCTTCAAGGCCTGGATATTTCGACGCCGAAGCTGCTTGGCTTGTTCCTGGAAAGCCACAGGATCAAAGTGAGGCAGGGCTGGCAAAGGAGGATCTGAGAAAAGGAGGTAGCTAGAAAACATTAGGAGGGCCAGACTCGGGACTTTAGTGTCCCAGGAAAGGGGAGGAATTCCAAGTCATAGATCAGTGTCCTCCTTGCCCTCCCCTATCCAGGGCCCAGTGCAGAAATAAGGAAGGGAAAAGTCCCACACCAGCTTCCAATTCAGAAGGGACACTGGCTGCGTGGAGAAGTGAACACCCATGATCTACAGGAAATTGAGAGCTAGGAGAATCCAGCCAGTGATTATAACCATTACCTTCTCCTTCTTAGCCAGGAAGAAGAGGACATCATCATAAACCTCTTTTCGATCCCTCTCAGGGACCACAGCCCAGACCTCCAAGTCCCCAAAGGTCTGTTCTGCCCGCCTGTGGAGCACATGGGTTATGAGTAGGCAGAAAACAGAACCCTGGACCTGTGTGTTCTTAGTGTTCCAGAGCCCCAGCCCAGCCTAATACAATTCTCTGACCGGTAGCGGGTGGTGGAGGTCATGCGTTCATGCTGCTCCAGGAAATGCTGCAAGGTCTGTTTGGCCTCCTTGGCCCTCAGCCGGGCCTCCTCTTTCTCCTCCTTCTCCCGCTGTGCCTTGTAAGCATTAAATGCCTGCTTCTTCTCACTCAATTTGGGCAAGGCACTAGAGTGGACAAGGTGAGGACAGGGAAGGACACAGCTTGAATTAGCCTGCACAACCCATGAAGCAGGGTCTCAGGACATGGGGGAAGGCCTCCACAACACCAAGTTGGAACCCATGTGTGGACTTAGTATACAGGCATCCAGAATACGAGTAAGGGTGAGTAGGTAGTGAGGGGAAGAAATACTAAGCCCTTTCGCTTAGGTGTTCTCAAGTCACCATCAGACACCCGTCTAGTTAGAGCCCCTATTCCCTATAGTTCAGTTTAAGCCAATAATCATTTACTAGTATCACATGGCTGTACCTCTCCTCTTCTCATTCTGGAGCTACTCTAGTTCTCCTTCTCTTGCACCCCACCCTAACCACTTGGACCTGAGTGTCGAGTTGAACATCTCAGGGAGTTCCCGGCCCAGTTGATTTCACAAACAAGGACTATCCCCTCCTGCTCAAGCCTACCTGTAACGGGGATCAGTGACTACCATCTTCATGGCCTGTTCCCATGAAGCATTGGAAGGGACAGCCTGGAAGAGAGAAGCATAGGTCTTAGAGCCTGCCCACCTCCACACCCCCCAGGCCTTCCCTGGAAGCCCACACCAAGCACCTTGTCCCTTAGCAGCTCTTTGAAGGCCTGCTTTGCTTTCTCCCGATTGCTCCAACTGAGGCCAGGTCTCTCTGGTTCTGGCCTAGCTTCTTCTTCTTCCTGTAGTAGCCGATGTTGTCCAGTAGAACTGGAGAGAAGAAGGGACTCAGGCACAAGACCCACAATCCTTATAGTTTCCAGTGCCCTTCACTTTCAGCAATGATTACTCCCCAGGTAGCCCTTCAGGGGTCGTGCTCAGCTCTTCACATGTTGTCCCCCCCCCCCCCAGTCTCTGAAGAGAAAGAGGCTGCAATGCATAGGAGCAGTTCTCACCTGCTGGGGCCCTCCTCCCGTTGCAGGAACCCCTGCTCCAGGGGCTGGGCAGCCTCCAACACATCACAATCTTCACTTCGACCTGGCTCAGGTTCCAGAAGGGCCATAGGCACCGGGATAGGACCAGGAGGTATAGGTGGAGGGTCAGGTTGTGGCTGAGGTGGCTGTGGCTGTGGCTGTAGGGTCTGCAGTTGCTGGGCCTGCTGCTTTCTGTAGGCAAGTGATAAGCCAAAAGGGTGATGGTGTATCAAAGTGAGGACATGGAAGGCCGTGTGGGCCAACTGCTCTAACTTGGGGAAGACTGAGTCTAAAGCAGCTGACCCCATAAAGAAATAAGATTTCTCCTCCCATTGAGGAAGGATAACTGTGAATTCACTCCCTCCCGCAAGTGCTCCAAGAAGGAAGGATACATGATCAAGTCACTTACCCTGTAGACTCTTGTTTGACTAAGGCTGCAAGGGGAAAAGATAACAGTCACAGAATAGCAAAGGACTCCAAATAGCCTTGCCCAGTCTTCCCCTTCTACCTCTAGGACCCCTCACCCTCCAGGTCATCCAGATCCTTGGGCCGGGTCCAACGGGACTCCTGACTCTGGTTGTTGTAGTAGTACGGCTTCCCTGTATCTGATTTATACTCTTTCCAGGGACACTGGGACAGCAGCAGCTGTAAGAGGATGGGTCAGAAGTCATCAGCTGCTGGGCAGCTCTCCAGCCTGTCAAGGGAGCTAAGGGGACCCAATGAATAGAAGATACAGTAGTAGTCTTTAGTTGTCACCTGGCCTTGCCTGAATGGGGGAAAATGGACTTCCTAAGACCCTAGGGAGGGAATTCCAAGGTGTGTGGAGGTAGTCAGGGATCTTAGGGTCAGAGGAAGCACAATGAGTATGGTTACAGAGACTCAAGGAAGGCCAAGGACTTGAAAGGGTCAGAGACACTAAAAGGAAGAGCCAGAAAGCCCCACTTAGGACCTCCGCCTTGGACTTGAGCACGCTGGGCTTCTCCCACACGGACTGCTTGTCATCAGCGTTGTAGTAGTAGATGCGCCCATCAGGGGCCACATGTTCACTCCATAAGGCCCTCTGGGGGGAGGGGCACAGAATCGTGGTCAAGCTCCTTTCCCTAAAACTCTCCTCACCCGAAGACAACCATTAGCCTCCCACTTGCTTTTTCTTTTTTTGTTTTGTTTTGTTTGTTTTTAGAGACAGGGTTTCTCTGTGTAACAGTCCTGGCTGTCCTGGAACTTGTTTTGTCGTCTAGGCTGGTCTCAAACTCACTAAGATCCACCTGCCCAAATACTGGGATTAAAGGTGTGCCCCACCACCACCCAGTCAGCCTCCCACTTTCTACCCAGAGACCTAAGCTAAAAGCACTCACCGGAGGGCCAGTCCCAGTCACAGCAGCTAGAAAAGAAGCCAAAGGAAACCTACTAAGCGCCTGCTCCAAACCCCTGTCTTCTCCCCACTTACTCCTCCCTTCTTCCGTCCCATAAATAACCCCTGATCCCATCAACATCCCAAAATCCCTGGCATCCCAACAGGCATGATCCAGCGTGGGCTCCAGTCCATGGTCCCCTCTCCCCTGTGCCCCCCAACCTCCGAGCCTGGGGGGAGCAGGCCCCCAGAAGACTCACAGCTGGCGGTGTCCGCACCCGGAGCCGTCTGCCGAAGAAAGAGGAGGGGGAAGGGTTGGGGCCAAGCCCAGTGGCCCCCAGGACCCAGGCCATGGGGGATGGAGAAGCAGGCCAGGCCAGGATCTGTGTGTCCTGTTCCCAGGGATCTCTGCCTTCTAACAGTCCTGTTCCCTCCACCCCACCAGGGTTGTGACTCTCAGGCCCCACGGGAGGAGTCGCACGGTAACTCCTTTCTTCGCTTTCCACCAGTAAGAGTACTCTGTTGAGTCAGCTCCTGAGATCCATCTCTTCACAGCAGATGCCAACATTCTACACCCCACTTCAGACTCCACTACACTGAGCAACAGCACAAGAAGGTGCCACTGCCTCTTTCAGAGGCAAAGAGGAAGTGATATGAAGAAACCTTCTTAGCATGTCTAGAATGCAGGAGTACCTGAATGAGTGATTCTTTAAGGGTGCTGGGTGTGGCCCGAGAGGTAACGAGAGAACATGTTGCCTTTGGCGACGAGTGGGAAACTAGAACTGCTGAGTATGTGGCTGGCGAGGATTTGAATGTGAGGAGTATTGCGAGGGACCAGAGCAGACACAATAGGAGGGAGAGAACAGAAGTCCACATCCATGCACTCCAAGTCAGACCCACAGAGTGCAAGACAGAGCCTGCTTCCTACTTGCCCCTAGAGCTTACCGCTGCAGTGACAGGCACCGCTGGCATCAGCATCCCTGGCATGATTGGAGGTACCATTCCTGGTATCTATAAAGACCAGCAGCCAATGTTAGTAAGTAAGGGCTAGGCAGACCGATTGGTCTGAGTAGGGTTCCCTGAGAGATCTCTTTGTGGCTCCAACCCTGATCTAGGGCACACTCTCAAGCAATCTCCAGGTTTTGGATACTCACCATGCCTGAGAACTGTTTTAATCATTCAGCAGACAAATTGATGAATCTGGCCCAAAGCTCCCTTCCCTCTCCAGTTTCTAAAGCCCAGATGCTTACTCCCATCTCTTTCCCAGCTAAAGATCCTCATGGAAAGAACAATTACCTGTGTAAGTGGTGGTGGTGCCCCCATTGGTGGAAGCATTGGGGGCAGTATGCCAGGTGGCATTGGGGGAATGGCTGGTGGTCTCTGACTCATAGGGGGCAGCCCCATTGGAGGAAAAGGAGGTGGGATCCCTGGAGGGGGCATCTGGAAATGAGGAAAGAAAAAGTCACTGAACAGAGGACACTGTCTTATTATGGCACAGACCACCTATGTCAGGCACTCCCCAACCCTCATCCTGACCAAGAGGTGACTCCAAGGCTTCCATCTGAGAAGTAAAGGGCATCATCACTGTCTCCCCCTTCACTACTGAGGAAGACAAGTAACTGAGGATTCCCCGGCACAATGGTAAGCACGCGGCTTCCTAAGTTGGGGAGGGCAAGGAAAAGGACAAGGGAACAGTACCAGACTGGGGAGTCTGTACTCCCCCCCAAGAGACCTTCAGATAAAAGGAGAAGTCAGGGATCCCAGGCTTCTGCCCTCCCATCCCTTTCTAACTCATGACCACCAATGCTATTGCAGCCCAAAACTCAGAGGCCTTTGTAAAGAGCACAGGTAAGGAACAGTGAAAGAGAAAGAAGCCTTCCCAGCCCTCACTCCACTAGGGATCTTTCCCTTCCATTTCTCCAATTTCCAGCCCCTCTTATCCCCAGGACAAAGCAAAAGGGAGACCTGTACTTTATGGACTAGAGCTTAAGCAGCAGCTCTCCCCACCCCAGTGCTCAACACCACCCATCTTCCAAATACCAAAGGGTGTGGTACAGGTTCTTGCTGGCAACACAGCAGTGGTAGGGTGGGGGCTAAGGGTGCAGGCTGGAAAAGCCAAGCCCAGGGAAACACATAAAACTTACGAAGGGTGGTGGCATCATGGGGGGCCCCGGTGGGAAGGGGGCAGGCGCTGCTGGGGGCCGGGGACCAGAATCGGGAACCGACTGTTGAGGGAGAGAAAAGTCATAGGACCCAGGATGGGCACAGAGATGGACTTTTGCAGAAGGAAAGCAGAGGAATGAGGATGAAAGAGAAACACAAGTTCAGGAAGGAGTTTTCAAGCCCCACATCCCACCCATTCTGAGCCTGAGCCCTGAAGAACTCTGCTTTCCTGTGCTAACCCAGAAAGCCAGCTGACGGAGGCCTTCATGTCATCTTTATTTGGGGAGTTCCCGTTTTGCCAAAGCAGAGTCACAGAAGGCTCTACTACAAGCATCTGGCTCTTCCCATGACATCAATCCATTCTCCTGCACCTCTCTCAAGCCAGTTAGGGGTTGATGTCTTCCCTTGTTCAATTTACTGGGTTGAAGATTCAATCCAAGACTGTTGGTCCTTTACAGTCTTGGGTCTTTACAACCAGCTTCCTCCTACCCAGACTCATATTCACTCATCCACCAGCATCCACTTCTGCTCCCAAACACCAACTGGACCATCATCCTCACCTCTGATGGCTACCCTTTCTTCACAAACCCTGAACGTGAACATATGCTTGCACAATCTAAGCGGTCCTGTCTTCCCTGCAGCTGAACACATGACACTATTTAAAGTGGTTTTCTCCAATTTCTTCTCTGTTTGATCCCCATCCTTAATTTCCTCATGTACACAATTTTATTACAATGTCTGCCTGGGCATGGTTTGTCCTCCTAGAGGGTGATGCCATCCCACAGAAGCAGGGATCACATGACTTGCTGAAGACTGGATTCCGGGTACCTGCCACAGGGTCTGGCACATAATAGGTACTCAATAAATACTGGATGAATTTAAAACAAATGAAGCAAATTTCTATGAAATTTCCTATTCTAAAATGTCATTCTCTATATATAGTAGATATGCATAAAATGGTAGATGTACAAAGTCTTCATTTTTATAAACACAGATGAGAATAAGCTTAAATATCCATCAGTAAAGATTCATCGTACGCAAACATAAAATGGAACACTAGTCATAAATAAGAATGGATCAATGTCAACACCTTATGATATAGTGACAAGGTGCAGTGAAGCTTTATCATGTTTAAATGTTGGTGATAAGAGAAACAAAAGACAGAAGGGAAAAGACTTTTAACAGTATGCAATTTTGTGTCTTGTAAATATTTAACTATATGGCTTTATTGCCTGCTCAAAAATATTTGGAGGTGGGGGCAGCTAGAGATACTGTTCAGCAGTTAAGGCCCTTGCCTGCTCTTCCAGAGGACCTGGGCTCAGTTCCCAGCACCCACGTGGTAGCTCACAACTGTGTATAATTTCAGTTCCTGGGCATCTGATACCTTCTTATGGTCTCCAATAACACCAGGCACAGACATGCATGCAAGCAAACCCTTAAATACACAAAATAAACCTTATTTTAAAAATACTTTTGGGGCTAGAGAGATGGCTCAGTAGGTAAGAACACTTGCTGCATGAGTACTTGAGTTTGGATGCCAGAATACATGCACACAGGTTGTGAATGGCTATAACCCCATGCTGTGAAGGGCTGAGACAGAATGATCATTAGCACTTGCTGGCTGCTAGCCTAACTCAGTGAGAGGCCATCTCTGACTTATTTGTCAGAGAGGGATGGATAAAATGTCTGTCGTCTTCCTTTGGCCTCAGTGCATTGACAAACACATTTTTTTTTGTTTGTTTGTTTTGCTTGTTTGTTTTTGAGACAAGGTCTCACTATGTAGCCCTTACTGCCCTGGGACTCACTCTCTAGACCAGACTAGCTTAAGAACTCAAGAGATCCTCCTACCTCTGCCTCTGCATGCTGGGATTAGAGGTGTGCCCACACTCAGCTCACTTCTCACTTCTTCCTAGTTGGAAGCTCAGAAGCAGCATGAGTTCTAGGGAGCTTGGAGGAACAGGAGCCACCTCACAACTGCTTCTCAGTTACCCCTATTCTGAAGAGGCCTGGACAGTTAAAAATGCTTTCTAACCTTCATCTCTAGAAATATCTATTTGACCTTGTCCTAAGTAGTTATGTGCCAAGCTACTGCAATTGACCCCATTCTCTGTCTTCGATTAAGAGCACTGTTCCTGTTCTCTAGAAATTTTATCTGTATGGAATGTCAGAAATGAGTTGCCATGGGAGGAAATCAAATGTGTTCTACTCTTCCTCCCTGCGCTGCTTTAACCTATCAGGTAATCATCTTTGAGTCTCATCAGGCCCCTGTGTTATCCAGCCCTGCCCAAGATAGACCTGGGAGTTACTTCCTATAGCATCCTCGATAATACAGCCCAAGTTCTCTAGGCATTCCTTTCCATTTTCCCCCAACCCACATTTTCCATCTGATCTATGTGGCCTCCCAAACTGTTCTCCTCATATCCACTTTTCTAACTGTACCCACAATACACTCTTCAAAATGTACCTCAGGCCCATAAGCACCAGCTTCGAATTCTCCACTTGTTCCTTACTGAGAGTGAACAGCAAAGCCCTATCCAGTCAGCTCTGTAAGGCTGCCAATGACCTTGCCAGCCTCAGCTCTTCCATACCCGTCTTCTGTGCTCCAGACATACTCAGGCCTCCTCCCATCTCAGGTTTTCACTTGTGCACAGAGCACCTCTCCTAGGTTCCATATACACTTCACAGACAACACACATTTCCCACACAAGCCCACTGCACTAGTCCAAGCCCTCCTTTATATGCTCAACACCATACCCCTTCCTGTCAAGAGTCACCCACTGGAAGTTTACAGGCATTGGTGTAATTCCAGATGGATACTCACATGCTAGATTTAATGCACTAAAACATTTAGTACAACTCCACTACAGTGAAAACTCTTAAAGGCAGAGGTAAACTCAGCATGGTGGCTTGACTTTGTCATCCTAGCACGTAGACACAGAGAGGATCCAGAGTTTGATGCCGGTATGGGCTATATAGTGCAGACCAGGCCCTGGGCTGCTGGGACTGCCTCAAAAAAAAAAAAAAATCAATAAATGAGTTGATGAGACAGCTCAGTGGATTAAAGTACTTGCCTTCAGGCCTGAGGACCCACATGGTGGAAATAGAGAACTGACTTCCACAACTTTTCCTCTGACCTCCACACATGTACTGTAGCACATGTGCATCCATCCAAAATAAGTAATAGAAATTTTAGAAAAAAAAATTTAGGTGGGAGCAGTCCTAGGCTGGAATGTATACTTGTTTCTTGACTTGACTGGTCTTGTTAAGTCTCACCAAACCTGAGAGCTACTGGTAAGGCCTACTATCAAGAAAATACAATTTAGAGCTGGAAGAGACCCGAAAATCGCCCCCAAAGCACCCCCTCAACCTTGAGACAGGGTAGCATTCTATAATAAGACTGTCCAGGAACCCACTATATATTCCACTCTAACTCGTGCTAGGATTATAGACATCTGCCCATGTTTGGTTTTGGTCTTGTAGCATAGACTAGTCTGAAACTCCGGATCCTCTTGCCTCCACCTCCAGCACAGGAGTGCCACTACACACACCAATACTCCACTCTTGTCATGTGAGAAAGGGAAGTCATGGCTAAGGTCCCACAGCTGGTTTCAGATGAGCCCCAACTGAATCTGATTTGCCTCTCTTAGAAGTGCAATGTTTGTCAGAGAAAGCTGATATTCTTCATACCTACCTTACCTGCAATGATTAAATCGGCAAGACTCCAACCTCATCTTAAGAATGCACAGTGGTGCCTATTGCGTACCCCCCAAAATTCCTCAACTTACTGTCAGATACTGGTGGCACATGCTTTTAATTTGGGAGACAAAGGCAGGCAAATCTCTTGTGAATTCAAGGCTAGCTGAGTCAACATAGTGAGTTCCAGGACAACCAGAGACACATAGAGAGAGAGACCCTGTCTCACAATAAAAAAATTAGTAAACTGGGCATGAGGGCACATGCCTTTAATCCCAGCACTTGAGAGGCAAAGGTAGGTAGATCTCTGAATCTGAGGCCAATCTAATCTCCAGAGGAAGTCCCAGGATAGCCAGAGCTAGACAGAGAAACAATCTCGAAAAACAAAACATTTTTTTCCTTCAACTACCATCCAAAGCCTTCCAGTATAACCAACCCCACACTCTGGCCCATCCCCGGGGGCTCTCCTAGTGCGTTCTGTATAGGAACTGTTAGATTACTGTCTTGTTTTGTTCAAGATGACTGTGACTTTTGCATTACGGCATACACACTCCCACCCCACCCCCCAACACACTCTTCGTCCATTCAGGATACAGCACACTACTATGCAGAGTGGCGTGCACCTCTGAATGTTTGCTGGGTTCTGAAATTACCTGCCTCTCCACTCCAGCGTGGCGTTCCCTACATTTCAGAAGTAAACTTTCTTTCATAATGTTTGAAGACGTGGGGGGCACATGAGCATGCAGAGAGACCCAAAGCTTATGTTGGGAATCATTCTTGATCAATCTTCCACATCATTCACTGAGGAAAGCAGAGTCTCTTAATCAAACTCAGAGCTCATGGTACAGTCTGGTAATCCAATCTCTGCCCTCCAAGGCTAGAATTGCAGGAAGTAGGCATTTTTGTAGGTTCTGGGTATCTGGACTGTAGTCCTTATGCCAGCACAACAAGCACTTACTAAGCCACCTCCCCAGGCTGTTTCTCTTTTTTATACTTCCCCTGATTGTCTAGACAGAGCCCTCTACCTGAAATGCTTTGATGAAACAGTTTCATCCCTAACTTTGGTGGGGTTTTGTGAACAACCTAAAACACTGTTTGCACGAATGTGTTTGTACAAATTCTGAGCAGTCTGTGACAGAAGCATGTAGAATAGTGGAGATGCTTTGGCTTAGGGAAAGGGAGCTGGTATGAAATACTCATGGGAAAAGTTATATGACAGAAAGCTAACCATGCGTGATCACCTTTACACTGGGATGGAGACTTCTGACCAGAATTCAAACACTGGCCTATTCAATCAGTCACCCAGGGAAGACAGAGCAATGGGAGGAAAGTAAAGGACTGTGGAACTGTCAGAGCCTTCCCTTCCACAAGTTTCTTCCCTGAAAAACCTGCTCCTCTCACCGGTGGGCTACAATACCAGTACAATTCTGGGTTGCTTATCTTCTGAGTGAACTCTCAAGTAGACAGTGCAAGAAGACAAAAGGAAAGAAACTAAAGGGAAGCAGACCTGTTGGGCTTCCCTAGAACATAACACACATTCAGTGACTGGGGAGTCATAATGAAAATGAGACACCTCATCATCTGGTCATCATATATTCATGGAGACCAATGGAAGCATCCTGAGACAACATCCCAGCCCTCACGTAAGGGGTATTTTAGAACAAAGAGAACGAGAATAGAGAAACATAGGGAAGAGACTAGAAATAACAGCTAACAGGTATGGTTACTGGGTGCTTATCATGAGCCAGAAGCACACCAAACATTCATTAATTCTCACAACCATTTTAGAAGCTATCCCCTGAGTTCTGACAGATTACTTGACTATGGTTCTAAGAGATTAAATGGTAGAGGAAGGCTTGGAATCCAAGCAGTCTGACCCCATAAAGCCGCCTCCCAGAAGGAAGGATAGGGACGCGGGTGACATTTCTTAGCCTTGTCTTCAATGTTTTCTTTTCATCCCAATCCTCACACAATCCTGAGATTCTCAGACAGCCAAGTGATCCTAAATTGGCCTGGTCTGACTCAAATCTCACTCACCCAAGGAACTGTTATAAAATGAAGGCTAGGAGGTACACTTCTCAGAAACTGGGCTGGGAATGTAGCTCAGCACCGAGGCACTAGCCCAGCATCCACAAGGCCCAGTTTCAATGCACAGAGATGCAAACAACAGCTGAAGCACCGGTTAATCACCCATTGACTTGCTGAGCCCAGACAGGACCAGCCCCTCCCCCAACCCCTTCCTAGCCTCTACTCTGGTGTGTGCGTCCTAGCATTTCTTCCGCTCCCCCAAAGAGCCTGGAGATCTTTCTAGAATACAACTTCGTGTTGCTTCTGATCCCCATCACCTCTTCACTAGCCGGAAGAACAGAATGTTCTGAGTCAGGGTTCAACTTCCTCTACGTACAAAGCTCTCCCATTCCTCCAACAGGATTTCCAAGACCCAGGCCCAGCAGGACGAGGCCATGCAAACTTTAAACTTCCTCCTACCCGCAAATCCCGGGCAATTTTTTTCCAGTCCAACCGAGGGTTTCCTTTCCTACTTCATGCCTCCCGCATCCTAGAATCCGTTCACCTTAAATCTCCTCCTCCAAACCCGCCCCCTTTTGGAACTGATGGAGAGCCAATGTATCATCTTCGCCCATTTTCCTTCTTAAAAGTCAATGGGAAATTCGAGACCCAAAGAAAAGGTAGTGACTTGCCCAAGGTCACACAGAGTTACTAGTTTGTAGAAGATTGAGCCAGGGCTGGGACCAAGGGGCCTCTGCTTGTCCATTTCTTAGCTACTCCAGCTCTGAGGTGAAAACCAGGAGTCTCTCTTTCCTCAGAAGCTCCCTCCTCACCTCAGGAGACAAGGTTTTGTGAATGGGTAGAGAAAGAAGGGAGTCCCCTATGGTCCTAAGGGGCACCCAGGGCTTCCAGCAACAAGCCTGGGTCTGGGGGAGGGGCACAGGGCACGCCAAGCAGCCCAGGAGAGGTAACTGGTTTCCATCTCCCGCCCTCTCTTCTCCCCCGACCTTTCTCCACAGACCCACCCTTCACTTCATCCCTCCCTCCTCACAGAGCCTCCGCTCTCCGTCCCCTCAGCCCCCGGCCGCACACCCCCAGGCTCCATAATGGCCTCCCCGCCCCTTCTACCCCAAATCCCCACCCCCACCCCCCTCCTGGGCTCCTTTCCCTCACCCCCTCGGTCCCCTCGCCCTCCCTCAGGGTCCCGGGCACCCCGGCGGCCCCCCGGCCTCCCCGGCCCGAGCCCGGGCCGCAGGAGGCGCTGTGGGACAGCCCCGGGCCTCTCCACCCCCGCGCGGGGACGTTACCATGCCAGAGCCTCAGAGCAGCTGGGCCGGCTCGGCCCACTCGCCAGTAAGAACAGCTCTGATTGGCCGGGCCTCAGCCGGGAGGGCGGGGCCCGTGGGGGGTCGCACCCCTTCGTGGCCGGGACTCCGGTTGCTTTCGCCGAGGAGCGGAGCCCCCAACCGGCCCGGTGTGCCCGACCCGGCTCCGCCCCCGGCACGGAGAGCCAGGCCCCGCCCCCGCGTGCCAGGTCCTGGGCCCGCCCCCGGGGGCGGGGCGCGCCTGCTCCGGCCTCTGGGTGCCCGCGCGCTCTGCGCAGAGCAGCGGCGAGACCAGCGCAGCCGCCCACGCCTCCGAGGCCTCCCGAAGATTGGGGACCGGACCGAGACGGTCATTCCGCCCGCCTGTAGGGCACCGTTGTGCTCCACATAGAGCGTTTTTTTTTTCTTGTCTATTTTCTGTACTTTTTATGTCATTCATTCAGGAACTATTAACTAAACACCTGTTCCAGGAACCACGTGTATTGGGCGCGGCCGACAAATCCCCTGGACTAGCCGGTCCTGGAGTGCACACGTGCCTTCTCGCTCAACCCCGAGGTTACTTTTGGAATCGGGCTCCATAATATTTATAATGTGACATGAACGTTCGGTTATTCAGATAAGGAAACGCAAAGGTGAAGTTCGTGGGCTAGAAACTGACGACTGCTAGCCAGGGCTGGAAGCATTGCACCTTTGCCCCCCAAAGTCCTGGTGAAGAACTTTCCCGTTTCCTCTAGTAACACTTCCGCCTATCCTCGATCCTAGCACTGTGGCAGTTTCCTGAGCCTGAGTCAGGCGAACACCTCTTTGTGTCTATAGACAACTTCGGCTTTATCAGTAGCTGTGTTAAAGTTTCTTCAATTCCTCAGGCAAGATATCAGAGGGAAAGGCAGACTGAGGAGGGGGAAGAAGCCCTTCCCCTGGGTTCTGATATGCCTTTCCTGAAGCCATCTCAAATAATAAAAGATCTATGCACTTTAAATCTCAAGTGTCTCTCCCTTATCTTTTTTCTTGTTTTTATTTCATTTGCTTAGTGGGCACGTGCCCACTGCACCCACGTGGAGGTCAGAGAATAGTTTTCTGGAGTGGGTTCTTGCTGTCCTCTGTTTGGACCCTGGGAATTGAAATCAGGTAATCAGGCTTGCTGGTAATTGTCTTTACCCACTGAGTCATCTCTCCAGCCTCTCCCTTATTTTTTTTAAAAAAAAGATCGTGTGTGTGTGTGTTTGTACTGGGGCAAGTATGTGGAGTGTAACCTGTAGGAATCAGTTCTCTCCTTTGTCAGACCTGGATGCAATCGCCCTTGGGAGCCCTCTCCCTTATCTTGATAAACTCAACTTTTACTGCACTTTCATTTATTCTGATATTTTTCTGCAGCACAGTCAAGCATCTGGCTTCACGTGAGGGGGAAGAGAACTAGCCATTGGCAGCAGTGTTGGACATCACCCCGCGCCCAACTGTTTAGCCATATGTAGATGCCACATGAGGGCCTGGTCCACAGCTTACAAGCTTCTTGAGCACTTGAGGCACAACCGAAGTGGTTCAGAGGGTCCATGAAATTTGGTTACATTTTTTGAGACCTGACCTTGTTATGTGGATGAGGCTAGCCTCAAGCTCTTGAGCTCAGGTCAGTGCTCTTAGCCTCCTCATCACATCAGACCTCCATAAACTTTACAAGTCACATTTGAGATTGAACCAGGACTTCATGTGTGCACGTTTGTGTGAGTGCATGCGGAGGCTGGAGGACAACTTAGGGTGGTGTTCCCTACACACTGTCTACCACTGGTCTAGAACTCACGAAGTACGCTAGGCTGACCAGCCAGTGAGCCCCAGGGATCTGTCTGTCTCTGCGACCCAGTGCTGGCTTTACAAGCTTACCCTACCATGCTTGTCTGTCTCTGGGACCCAGTGCTGGATTTCCGAGCTTACCCTAACCAGGCTTGGCTTTTTCACAAGGCTTCTGGGCAACTCAGGTCCTTGTGTTTGCAAACAAAGCACAACTGAGCTGTTAGGTTTTTTTTTTTTTTAAATTTAATGTGAGGCATTTAAACACAAAAATACATGATTTTGTTGTTTTCACGTGGTTTGGGGATTTTTCTTTTTAGACAGGGTCTCACTATATAGCCCAGGTTTACCTAGAATTTACTACAGCCTAGATTGGCCTTGAACTCACAGTCCTACCTCTGCCTCCCAAGTACTGGAATTACAATATGAGCCATGACTCTGGGCAGACAATTTGAGACCGGGGAGGGCTTTGGCTGGTTCAAAACAAGCCTTGACTGTCCTGGATCTTGCTCTGTAGACTGGCCTTGAACTCAGAGATCTGTCTTGCTTCTGCCTCCTGAGTGCTGGAAGTACAGGCCTGCGCCACCACCTCCCGGCAAGACAAGTGTTTTTAAAGGTCAAATAAATATATAAAAAATTTTCAAGACAAACAGCAGACTGTTGCCTTGTTTATCTTCTCCCTGGAAACAACAATTTTTACATCTTTTAGTGGTTTTTCTGTGCATTTTGGATTGGTTTTGGTATGTTTTTCTGTTGTGCTGTTTGTTTTGTTTTGTCTGGAATATCTACGACTCTCTTCCAGCTTCATCCTTGGTAGTCCAAGAAGATATCCTGACCAAAGCTACTTACTCCGAATACAGGACCAGTACAACCCAGTTTCCCGGGCCATCTCCTGTTTCCTGTTGGATTCCCACATCCCTCCTCAGGAAGATCATGCAGATGATGTGGGCATCCCTGGGCCTGGGGAATGACCAAGGGCAGCTGTTTGCAGAAAGAGGCTCAAGCCAGGGGCCACTGGTCCTTGGTGAGGTATTCTCAAGGCAGGACAGAGCTAAGAGGGAGGACCAGGGGCTAGGCACTGCCATTTTCTCCTGCAGAATTCTGCAGAGTCCAGAACTCCAATTTAGAACCTGACCTTTCCAGATCAATTTTTTTGTGAAACTAAATTTTAGAATGTGTTTTTCTTTTTTTTTAGATTTATTTATTTATTATGTATATAACATTTCTTCCATGTATGTTTGCATGCCAGAAGAGGGCATCAGATCTCATTACAGATGGCTACGAGCCACCATGTGGTTGCTGGGAATTGAACTCAGGACCTCTGGTAGAGCAGTCAGTGCTCTTAACCTCTGAGCTATCTCTCCAGCCCCTAGAATGTGTTTTTCTTAACAGTTTGTTGGCTTATAGTGTTGAAATATTTAGTATATGAATGTTGATTTATAGTCTTGCCTCAGCCCCAGAAACAATAGGGGCAGATAGAAGGATTTAGCTCATTACCCTTCCCTTCTCATAACTTATACATCATTCATAATTTCTGTCTGCCAAATTCAATTCTGTAATATTTTTCTTGCGTGTTAATAGTCAATTCTTTCTTTCTTTTTTTATTGATTTTAATTGTCAGTTCTTACAACACTGCAATTGCTGCTCAGAGTGGAGCCAAGCAGAAACTCAATGCGACTCTTCTAAATAAATTCTCATTATTTGCTGGAATTAATCATTATCTATTCTTTTGTTGTTGTTGTTCATTTGCTTTGTGTTGTTTGTATTCTTTTGTTAATTTATTTGTATTTGTATATTAGTGTATGGTGTGGGAGGTCCTTCAGTCTATGTGTTGCTTTTATTGGTTGATGAATAAAGAACCGCTTTGAGCCTATGGCAGGGAAGAACAAAACTAGGCAGGAAAAGCTAGGCTGTATGCTGGGAGAAAGAAGGGTGTAGTCAAAGAGTCATAGAGCCACTGCCGAGATAGATTTGCTGAAACGTTGCTGGTAGGCCAAGACCTTGTGGTGATGCACAGATTAATGGAGATGGGCTAAGTTAAGATGTAAGAGTTAGCCAATAAGAAGCTAGAGCTAATGGGCCAAGCAGAGATTTAATTAATACAGTTTCTGTGTGGTTATTTAGGGGCTAAGTGGCAGGGAACCAACAAGTAGCCCTCTCCTTCTAAAAGTGTGTGGAGACAAACTGTGGAAATCATTTCTCTCCTTCTACTATGTGTGGAGTCCCAGGATTGAACTCAGGTCACCAGGCTTGGTGGCAAGTTCCTGTACTCACCAAGCAATTACATGGGCCCTCATTTTCTTCTTCTTCTTCTTCTTTTTTTTTTTGTTTTTGTTTTTCAAGACAGGGTTTCTCTGTGTAGTCCTGGCTGTCCTGGAGCTCACTCTGTAGACCAGGCTGCCTCAAACTCAGAGATCTACCTGCCTCTGCCTCCCAAGTGCTGGATTGAAGATGCGCCACCATCACCTTGCAGTTGTTGGTTTTTGACATGTTTATTCAGACATGTATGCTCTGAACATCCTTTTATAGCATCTTATGTGTTTCTGGTTGCAATAATTCAACTTGAAAATTACTAATTATTGAGTGATTGTGTTTTATTTAATTATTTTCTCTCCACAATCTGCTCTGAATTTATTACATTTATTTTGTATGTGTGTGTGTGTGTGTGTGTGTGTGTGTGTGTGTGTGTGTGGTGTAGCATTCAAGATGCAAACCCAGGGCCTCGCAAATGCTTTACCACTGAGTCACGCTCCCAGCTAGAAGGTTTTAAAACAATGCATTTGTTTCCCTGCTCTTGTGCATGTATGCTGTGGGAGGAAATCCTTGAGGCTAGGAGATGGCTCAGTCTGTAAAGTTCTGCCTCACAAGTTTGAGGACCCAACCAATCCCCAGAACCTGTATAAACAGCCAGGCTTGGTGGTTCACACTAACAACCCCAGTGCTTGGAGACAGGTGGGCCCCTAGTTTGCTGACTCACTGGCCAGCCGCCTACCCTACTCAGAGAGTAGCAGGCCAATGACATAACTCGTCTCAGAAAACACAGTAGATGGCCGTCTTGAGGAGTGGCATCTGAGGTGGCCTTCTGGCCTCCACAATCACTCGCGCAAGTCTATACTTGACCTTGAATTAGCTTTCGTCACTGGCCAACAGGACACACTTCTGTGCGTGGATTCCAGCCACACCCGGCAGGTGGGTTACTGTGGGTTTAAGGCTACAGGGAGAGAGCCTGTTTCAAACAAACTAAAAAATAAATATAAAGGCAAAGCAAAATATGCACACAGGCTTATATACACACTTTTTTGTTTTGTTTTGTGTTTTGTTTTTCGAGACAGGGTTTCTCTGTGGTTTTGGAGCCTGTCCTGGAACTAGCTCTTGTAGACCAGGCTGGTCTCGAACTCACAGAGATCCGCCTGCCTCTGCCTCCAGAGTGCTGGGATTAAAGGCGTGCGCCACCACCGCCCGGCCTACACACTTTTTTTTTTGAGAGATTTTCTCTGTGTAACAGTTCTAGCTGTCCTGGAACTCATGCTGTAGACCAGGGTGGCCTCGAACTCACAAAGATCCACCTGTCTCTGCCTCCTGAGTGCTGGGGTTAAAAGTATGTACCACCACCACCGAGTTCTGACCTACCAAATCTCTGGCATCATCAAAGCAGGCTTCTTTATAATGGAATGACATTACAACACAGTGTCATGAAGTTGAACATATAATGTAGATGAGGACTAACAACATAACAGCTTGTTTGCTTTAGATAATGACTATACAGACTGCTAGATAGTTTTTTAATAGTCAGTCAGCATCTCCCCCTAGACATGTAGTGATCAGAGTGACCTTTGAACTATAATGGCGGTATAGCACATATAACAGCTGGCCAGGGGAGTGGGCCTCCGAAGGACTAATGTTTGGAAGCATCCCAAGGGACAGGGGTGTAAGACTGGCTGCTTTAGAAACAGGAGGACATGTCAACCCTTACACTCTCCAGGGCTCACCTACCTTCTGTCCACAGCCCCACCACAGTCTCAAGCATTATATGTTGCATCGTGGTGTGTGTGTGTGTGTTGTGATGTATTGCACACATGTTGTGGATATGTGTAAGAAACACTAAATAGTAGTCTTTTTCTGTCGAACACTGTAAAACATTTGTTTATGACAATGAATTCAAATATTTTTGATCTCCCCACAACGTAAAACCTTTATACAAACCCCACACACTGTTAAAAACTTTATTAGCACATAGCCTTGCCTGCTACACTGCGGAATTTAAGTGACTTACGTGAGCGACCTTCCACTATCATTCATTTCCTTTACAGAAATTCTTTGGAAACAAGAAGACTGTGAGGTCAGACCCCAGCCAATGGGCGAAATGTCTCCCCCTACATTAGAGTAAGAACCAGGTGACTTCCTGCTCTGGAGCGCTTGCTCACCAATTTTTACCAAATTGTGTACCCTCTTTGTTCTTTTCCTTTTTGTAATTCGTATGAGTATTTTGCCTGTATTTATATATGTGTACTTACCATATGTGTGCCTGGTACCCGTGGAGGTCAGAATAGGGTGTCAGATCCCCTGGAACTGGAGTTACAGATGAATGTGAGCCATCATGTGGGTGCTGGGAACTGAACCCAGGTCCTCTGCAAGAGCACCAGTGCTTGTAACCTCTGAGCCACCACTCCAGCCCCTGTCACCCCCTCTCAACCAAGAGTAAAGCTGTATCTTGTTGAGATACTTCAACTGGAGTGGTGGTCTTTCCTTGGAACCCCAAACTTGTTTTTCTTTTTCTTTTTTTTTTTTTTTTTTTTTTTTTTTTCGAGGCAGGGTTTCTCTGCGGCTTTGGAGCCTGTCCTGGAACTAGCGCTGTAGACCAGGCTGGTCTCGAACTCACAGAGATCTGCCTGCCTCTGCCTCCAGAGTGCTGGGATTAAAGGCGTGCGCCACCACTGCCCGGCCCCCAAACTTGTTTTTCACATGTGTGCCCATGCACACCTATTTATCTATCCGTGTGCAGGTCTTTCTCTTGTGTAAATACTTAGACATAAGATTGCTGGACTGTATAGCATTATAAGCAACTTAAAAACAAAGTTGTCGGGGGCTGGAGAGATGGCTCAGCGGTTAAGAGCATTGCCTGCTCTTCCAAAGGTTCTGAGTTCAATTCCCAGCAACCACATGGTGGCTCACAACCATCTGTAATGAGGTCTGGTGCCCTCTTCTGGCCTGAAGACATATACATAGACAGAATATTGTATACATAATAAATATTTTTTAAAAAAAAGTTGTCTATTTTCCAAGGTGGTGATTCTATTTTCCATTACCACCAACAATTTGAGTGTTTCACTTCCCACTGTACCCTTCAACACCTGGTATGGTCCTGTTTTCACCAACATCTCTTACATCCTCACCTTTACCAAAGTTGTTGGTATCTTGTTATGGTTCCGGCTTGCATTCCCTTATTACACTGATTAATGACACCAAGAATCTTTTCATGCCTGTATTTATAATTTTGAATATCTTCTTTGGTGACATGGTATTCGTATAATAAAATATTTGATCTTTTAAAAAAATCTTATTTGCTTTTACTTTATGTGTATGGGTATTTTGCCTGTATGTTTGTCTGTGTACCATGTATGTGAAGTTCCTGCAGAGACCGGAGGACGACACTGGATCCTCTGGGACTGGAGTTACAAGCAGATATGAGAGGCCACACGGGCCCTAGGAAGCAAACCTAGGTCTTCTGTAAGAGCAGTAGTGCCACGGACCGCCTCTCGTGGAGACCACCGACCGACAGAGGGAGAACAGGGGTGAAGGCTCAAGGAGAAATCAGGAATCAGCGAGGAAATGACAGACAGACACACTCAATGAAGATGAATATGCTGCTGCAACTTTACTTCGGCTCAGGCAAGGTTTATATAATTTCACAATCAAGAAACTTGGCAGGGGTCTACATCATCAGATCATAAAATAGAAGCAAAAAGAACAGCACAATTGCTTATAGATGATCTATTCTAAGTATCAGATTGCGGTCATTGCTCAAAGCCATGATCTAAGAGTTCTTCTGAAATCTGTCTCACACCACCAACCACATCTCGGCACATTTCCTGATTTTCAGAATATGGGCATCTTCTTGACCTCAAGGGCCAGGGTCCCTTTCCCCCGAGAATTATGCTTCACACAGTTCAGTGGCACTTTGATATTTATTAACTGCAAATGGCTTCCACCAAGTTTTATACCAAAACTCTAAAGCTGGCTTCATGTTTTCTAACAGTTCCTTTCTTTCTTCCTGGTTTAGTAAACACCAGGGAGGCCTGCTTAACCCATCTAATCCCAAATTCATCATACTTTCCCGCATAAGGTAGGGGCTCTAGGTAATTCCCTGATTGCTTAGTCCATCAGGGCGGTGTCCACCACCCTGTTCCCAGTTTAACTTGTATATATCCTCCCGGCAGATGTCTAGTGGGAATGGCCAGTCTTTGTAATTGCTGTTCTGCAGAAACCCTAGTTTCACTATGCTGAAAGCCTTGATAAATGGTGGGGCAGAGTCCAGCACGTCCTCAGGTGTCCCATTAACGCCAGTGTTCCGGAACAGCGCAGACTGCTGGCAGGATAAGAAAAAGACACAGGACAGACAAACAAGGAGGAAAAGACTATATAGGCGCCAAGGTGGAGATCGGCATTGAGACAATTCTTCTGGCATCATTAGTACAACTGATTGCCTGGGAACTGCCTGGGGCTCATCTCCGAAGAGCTCAGACCCCGATCCATCGGCCTTGGTCCATCGCAGAGGCATTTCTGCTACACCGGCGGCACAGCCGTGGATGTAGCACAGTAGGTGCTTTTAACCACGAGGCATTTTCCCAGCCCTCCCCAGTCCTTTTTTAAAAAGGCTCTCTTATGAAGCCCAGCCTTGAATGGGTTATGGGTCAAAGGATGATGTGAACTCCTGACTCTTTTGCCTCTACTGCCTAAGAACTAGGATCACAGGCAGGTGCCACCACATACACCACCACACCCAGCTATCTGTGCCTTTTAAATGTTAAGTTCCAGGTAAGTAGTGTGCAGTTTGGGTCTTGGTCCTGCCCCTTGAATCAGGGTTTCTCTGTGTAGCCCTGGCTGTCCTGGAACTCTCTCTGCAGACCAGACTGGCCTCGATCTCAGAGATCCACCTGCCTCTGCCTCCCGCATGCTGGGATTAACTGAAGGTGTCACCAGGTCTGGCTTTCTTTCTTTTCTAACAGAAAGCTCGGAATGGGTGAGCTGTGCTCATCCTGATGAAGGAGAATGCTTATTTCGTACACTGAATTAAGGTGGTGTCTTGGGCCTTTCTTAATTAAATCGTACACAATTTACTCAACAGTGTGGTGAGCTTAAAAGAAAAGCGAGGGATGGAAGAGGAAAGCAAGAGTGCATGATAAGGAGCTGGAACGAAGCAACCAGGTTAGAATCCTAATCTCGGTCTGCGCAGCTCTCACCGGGTGCATGCCACCCCTCTGAGCCTCAGCTGGCTTAGGTAAGTTGGTGAAGGTGAGGTAAGGGGGTTGGGGTGTGTCTAGTGGTTGACTGTGTGCCCAGCATGCACACGGGTCTGAATCTGATCCTTACAGCAAGTGTGAGAGGTCGAGAGAAGCTAAATAAGAAAATATTTAAACATAATCAAATAAAAATAATTTATGAACTATAAGATGTTCTGAAATCATAAAGAAGTAAGGGACCATCTAGAGCAGATGTCAAGGTAGACAAGTGCCCACCAGCCAGGGCTTGAGTCTGGGACTACTCACTTTGGTGCTGGCATTACTTAGCCCCCATGGGCACAGCGAGTTTGTTGAGTGAATAAGCGATGGAAGAATTAACATTGCCTTAACGAATGAATCGAAAGACAGGTAATCATTAGTGGGTACAGCAATACGAAGAGCTGAACTTACAATGTTTAATTTGGTATCTATTAAATGGCAATGTTTTTAGTAACAAGGAACAGTTCATTCACTCAGTGTCTGGCTAGTATGTGCCAGATATAACTTTAGATCCTGAGCACACAGTGACATCCATTCTTGATTGTTTGTTTTTTTTTTTTAAAATACCTCCTACCATGATTATCAACATCAATAACAGTGTTGATTGATCCTTGATCTTTGGGGAAGAATCAAACACATTCTTGTTTAGTTACTGATTGGCTCTGATTTCTAAGATCAAATGTTCTCTTCGGAAGAGTCTCATCAGCCTTCTGATGTTAGAACACAATCCTCGTGGCTCACCATATTGGAAATTCCAGGCTGTGATCAAACAGCCCTTCTGTTTCCGATGTGGTGGAGCAAACCCACAAACCAGGGAAGGAGGAAGGGTGAGGAAAAGACTGAAGTCCACAACCCCCTTCAAGGGTACTTTCAGGATGCTAAGGACCCCACCAGGCCCTACCTCCCAAATGTTCCTCACTCTCCCCGTGGCACCACACTGTGAACCGGAACCTTCCACATTGGACCTTGTTGGAACCAAGACCTAAACCACAGAAGAAAGTCACTTTTCCTAGTTTCTTCTCTTCCTATTTATTTGCCATTAATATTTAGTTTGGGAACATAACATAATGATTAAAAAAAAAAACAGATCGAGAAAAGATAATAGCAGGTAGTGGATGAAATGGAGCTAGCTGGCAGGAAGTTTAATCTTCTAATTCTTTAAGTCAAACTGATGATGTCACTAGAGAAAAGAGAGTCAGTTGGAATCTGGCCTCTGGCAGTTACTAGAACTGTGGCTGAGCACAGGATACCCGGGAATCTCCCTGGGCCCTGAACCTCCAAAGCTGCCGATACTGTGTGTTCAGACCTGTGTACAAGAGACACAGGGCATCGTGGGACTGAGAGAACTATCTGGCATGGAGAAGGACAACCCGCCACACTTGGTGACTCCCACGTCAGTGAAGGCTATCATCTCAAAGATTGAGGCTGCTCAGCTAATTCGGACTCAGGAGGTAACCCCAGAGATGAGGAAACACCCTTCTATTGGAGTCTGATGTCAAGGCTGGGGACTGATCTCACGTTTACACAAGATTCCAGTCCTTGGGCCTTTGGGAGTCCTGGGATATTTGACAACCTGGACTTGCAGAGATGAGTTCAGAGTGTCTGCATCCTATATTTGACTTCTGTAAGGGTAGGCTGAGACTAACCACTCCTGTAAGGCAGGGCTGTAAGGTAACAGCCCCTAGATAAGTGGGCAGGAGGACCCTGGACAGCGCCTGCCTAGTGATGGGTGCCAAAAGGTGTGTGTGGGGGTGGATTTTAAAATTCAGATTCTGTGTTGACAGACTACTAAAATCCCCTAAGCTGTGCCCTGGAAACACTTGGAGTAGTGTCCAAAGGCTCAGGTCACCTTGTATATGAGACTCTGCTGCCGCACGGGCTCAGGCTCCTCTGTCCCCACCAAAATCAGCACTTGTAAGAAGCGAAATGGGGGTGGTGGACACAGGACAGACAAGGACACATTCTTGAACCTTAGATCCACAGTGTTTTTTTGGGATTCAGTTTTGGGGGCTTCGTTTTGTTTTTTGCTTTTTCCCCCCTATTGCCTCTGAGTCCTTGTGAAATTCCAGATGTCCCCAGCAAGTTCTGAAATTCTGAAGGTGAGTTCATGTTGAAATTGGAGCGGCAGGGCTGTGTCCCCGGCACCAGGCCGCCCACATGGCTAGCTTATGCCTGAAATAATTACACGGAAACTGTATTCTATTAAACACTGCCTGGCCCGGCTAGTTCCAGCTTCTTATTGGCTAGCTCTTACATATTGTTCTAACCCATTTCTAATATTCTGTGCAGCCCACGAGCTGGCTTACCAGGGAGGATCTTAACCTGCATCTGTCTGGAGCGGGAGAATCATGGCGACTCCTCACTCAGCTTCTTTTTCCCAGCATTCTCTTCTGTCTACTCCGCCTACCTAATTTTCTGTCCTATGAGG
>NW_026068293.1:98097-100506 GCF_014885135.2 Alexandromys fortis
GCTAGTTCCAGCTTCTTATTGGCTAGCTCTTACATATTGTTCTAACCCATTTCTAATATTCTGTGCAGCCCACGAGCTGGCTTACCAGGGAGGATCTTAACCTGCGTCTGTCTGGTGCGGGAGAATCATGGCGACTCCTCACTCAGCTTCTTTTTCCCAGCATTCTCTTCTGTCTACTCCGCCTACCTAATTTTCTGTCCTATGAGGGCCGAGGCAGTTTCTTTATTATTACAAGACCCACCTCCATCAAGTTCACTATGGGCCTTTAGTGTCACTGAGCTTAAAAATTAAGATGATGAGAGCTGATGTTCTCTCCGTGTTCTAGGCACGGTTCTACATACAGCACCGGTTCGTGCCTTACTCCTAAAGCCTGTGACATTAGTGCTATACTGAGCTCAACTTTGCCAGTGATCTAGAGTTTAGCAACTTGTCTGGGACCATGCTGCTAAAACATGGACAGCTGACCCCAGGATCTGACCTCCTAACCTCTGCCATCTGCCCCCCCCCCATACAGGATATTTCCACCCAGCTCTCAGACATCCTGGACAATGTCAATTGTGCCATCAATCGTTTCCAGGAAGAGCTGGGATATGACTTAAAAGAAAAGGCAAAACCTCACCAACCAGAGCAAAAAGGCAAGAAGAGATTCATCTTGCTGGAAAAAATTGCCTCCTTCTCCAAAGACGCCAAGGCTAAAGAGAAACACCTGTATGAGATCCTCCGTTGGCTGGGGGACTGGGGTGAGTCTATAGGCTTGGCACAGTTCCGAGAGCTAGTACTTCCCCAAGGTGCTGGGCCCTGTTGGCCCAGGCGTTTCTTTTCTCCACCTAAGTCAGCACTTGTGAGGAAGGGAATGGGGGTGGTGGATACGGGACAGCAAAGGACACATTGTAAAACCTCTTCCCCAGTGATGGTTGCTAGTACGTACATCACAGCAGGTGACCCACACCCCAGAAGGGCTGCATCAGCTCTAACATCACAGCAGGTGACCCCCACCCCAGAAGGGCTGCATCAGCTCTGACATCACAGCAGGTGACCCCAACCCCCAGAAGGGCTGCATCAGCTCTGACATCACAGCAGGTGACCCCCTCCCCAGAAGGGCTGCACCAGTCAAGTCTTTTGTTGCTCCAACAAATACCTGAGAGAAAGAAAGGGCAAAAGGTTCGATTTGGCTCCTGGAACCTGAGGTGTCAGTGATGGTCTCTTGACCCTATCACTTTAGGCCCCAGGCCAGCCAGAAGCCATGGTGACAGTGGGATTGTGGCAGAGGAGGCTGGTCCACTCATGTAACCAGAAAGCAGGGAACAGGAAGAGGCCAGAGTCAAGACATACCATTTAAAGGCATACCCCCACTTTCTCCAACGTGGTCCTTATCACTCCCCCACAGGAGTCCACCTAGATTGTGAATGTATCAATGGAATAATTTACTGATTAGGTCAGAACCCTCTGGAAATGCACTCACCCAGAGGTGCATCCCTCAATCCAGCCAAGGTGGCCCAGTGGATAAGTACCTGCTGTGCAAAGTTGAGGACCTAAGTTCAGACTCCCAGAAGCGACAGAAAAGCAGAGAGTGGACAGGGAGCAACCGCTGAGAGAGTTAGCCAAAGCCAAAGACTACTGAGGGCCTAGATGTAAATCTGGGACCTTCAAGAGAGTAGACCTAAGCCAGGACCCCTGTGGGCCTGGGTGGAGTCTAGGACTTCTGAGGAACTAGGCCTGAGCCAGGACCTCTGCCTATCTGGGCATGAATCTGGGACCTCCAATGGAGTAGGCAAGAACCAGAGAACTCTGCAGGTCCAGGAGTGAGCCTGGGACATCTTAGGGAGTAAGCCTGAGCCAGATCCTCTGCGGGTCCAGGCACACCCAAGCCTGGGAACTCCAACGGGAGCCAGAGACCTTTGCAGGACCGACTCCAAGCCAGGGACCTCTGCAGGAGTGGATCCAGACCAGGATTTACAGAAACAGGTCAAAGGAGACAACCTAGGCTAGAGCAGGCCTGAGACAGCAAACTCCAAGGGAGTGGAGCAAAGCCTGGGAGCATTGAGAGACCTCCAAGAACACGGGGTGACTAATGGGGTAACTAGAACTGTGACACTGACTGCACCATGAGGATCAACCATCTGAGCCTTGGATTCACTGGCACATAGAAGATTAATCAACAGAATCACTGACAGCCCCAAACATACCTATTAGAGGAAAAGACGAATAGAAAAGGTAAGAATACACGCAACACCACAAAGAGCAACACAACACCAGTAAAACCTAATGACCCAACAACAGCAAGACTTGAACAACCAAATACAGATGAAGCAGAAGAAAATGACCTAAAAAATTACTTCAGGAGAATATTTGAAACTCTTATAAAGGAAATGAGAAATTCCCTCAAAGAAATGGAAAAGACAAAAAAAA
>NW_026068293.1:104544-107637 GCF_014885135.2 Alexandromys fortis
TAATACCACTTTTGGGTATATATCCAAAGGATGCTCAATTGTGCCACAAGGACATGTGCTCAACTATGTTCATAGCAGCTTTGTTTGTCATAGTCAGAACCCGGAAACAACCTAAATGCCCCTTGACTAAAGAATGGATAAGGAAAATGTGGTACATTTACACAATGGAGTACTACACAGCAGAAAAAATTATGACATCTTGAAATTTGCATGCAAATGGATGGAGCTAGAAAACATAATTTTGAGTGAGGTAACCCAGACCCAGAAAGACAATTATCACAAGTACTCACTCATAAGTGGTTTTTAAACATAAAGCAAAGAAAACCAGCCCACAAATAACAATCCCAGAGAACTTAGACAACACTGAGGACCCTAAGAGAGACATACGTAGATCTAATCTACATGGGAAGTAAAAAAAGACAAGATCTCCTGAGTAAATTGGGATCATGGGGAACCTTAGGAGAAGGGTTTAAGGGGAGGGGAGAGAAAGGGAGGGAAGCAGAGAAAAATGTAGAGCTCAATAAAAATAAAAATAATTTAAATTTTTTTTTTTTTTAAAGCAAAGAGTGGCAGTATGTGCCTATACCTCAGCACTGGGAAGTGGAGAAAGGTGGGGGGGGCAGCCAGCCCAGCAGAAACGGTTGCAGTTCCAGGTTCAGGGAGAGGAGACACCCCACTGTGCCCTCTGGGCGACACACAGCCCCACACAGGCAAGCACTAGGCTGCATTGTAAGATTCTCCTTCATGCTGGCAGACGAACAGAAGCACAAAGAAAGTTGTTGATTCTACTTCACCCACTTCGTGGTCCGGTGTTAGATTATACAACAGACATATCTGGGCGGGCCTCACACCTTGACAACAATCTCTCATGTCTACTGTATTTCTGCACGGCAGGCCTCGGCTCAATCATTTCATAAGCATTACGTCACTCATCTTTGCCCCACCCTTTCACAGGAAAGGAAACCCAAGCTCAAGGAAGTAACCCACCCAATAGCTAGTGTCCACCCTCAGGTCTGCCGCAGCCCCTGTGCTGTAGGGCTCCGTGGGGGTCCCCAGTGGGCAGACTGGCTCAGCCTGGCCCCCGCCCCGTCCAGGTGACAGTCTGACCTATGAGGTGAAGAACCTGGGGAATGTGGAGGAAGAGGAAGCCCTGGACGAATGGATCGAGGTGATGGAGAAAGTGCTGCCTCTGTCCCTTATGGCCACCAAAGGGGGCATCGAGTCTCTCATCTCTCTTTGCTCCACTCTCATTGAAGAACAAAAGAAAAGGACACAAAGTAGGTTCCGGGAGCCCCTAGGAGGCCCGGGTGGGGATGGGCTGGATGCCGTCTCAGGGAAAGAGGTCTCAGGGGGATCTGCAGGGTCTGCCCTTCCTCCATATCACACAGGCAGCAGGCGGCAGAGGAGGAAGCCAGGGTGCAGAGCTGGGGTGTGCGACCACGCTGGTCACAAAGCTGTTCTGAGCTGCACTGCACAGGTTGATCTCTCAGAGGACCTGGGTTCGATTCCCAGCTGTCTGTAACTCCAGTTCCAGGGTGTCTGGTGCCCTCTTCTGGCCTCTATAGGCACTACATGTACATGGTGCACAGACCAAAACACTGATATCTATAAAGTAAAAAAATTTAAAGATATAAGTAGGGAGCCAGGGGATGGTGGCACACGCCTTTAATTCCAGCACTCGGGAGGCAGAGGCAGGTGGATCTCTGTGAGTTTGAGGCCAGCCTGGTCTACAGAGCTAGTGCCAGGACAGGCTCCAAAGCTACAGAGAAACCCTGTCTTGAAAAACCAAACCAAACCAAAACAAAACAAAAAAGAAACCCTGTCTTGAAAAACAAACAAACAAAAAGATACAGGTAGGAGTGAGGTGAAAATGGGCTTTTAAGTACTCCCTGGAGCTGTGGCTTCATACAGGTTCTGGAAAAAAAAAAAAAAAGACCTAAATTTGCAAATTTATAAGCAGAGCTTGAGGAACATCCTTTTCTTCTCCATCCCAGCTGGCTTGGTAAGCTTTGACTGGAAGTTCCTCTGGAGCCTTCCTGATTCTGGAGTCTCCTAAGCTGGTCAGTCACCAGCCTGACTAAACCTTGGCATTTTACTCCTGCCCACACCAGACTGGCCCCAGAAGACCTCCTGCATTTTGTAGATCAGAGTCCTGAAGCTCAGAGACTTCAGGAGGGGCCACAGGAAAACTGATGGCAGAACTCAGTCCCTTGCTTTGGTTAGTCACACTCGAGAGCATGGCCTTTGGAGTGCGATTTCAACTTGAATCCCACTTCTACCAATTTGGGGCTGTATAGCTTTGGAATTCTGTTTTTGTTTTGTTTTTCAAGACAGAGTTTCTCCATGTAGCCTTAGCTGTCCTGGAACTAGTTCTGTAGACCAGGCTGCTCTTGAACTCACAGAGATGCCCCTGCCTCTGTTTCCCCAGTGCTGGGATTAAAGGTGTGTGCCACTACTGCCCGGCTGGGTATCTTTATTTTATCTCTATGAATCTGCTTTTTCATATGTAAAATGAGGAGGGCATTATCTACCTCCAGGGTTGGGGAGAGGTGTGCATGGGCTATGAAATGTCTGACACGATGCTTGGAACAGTCCAGGCTTAATAAACAGCAGCTAGCAATAGCATTTCCCCGAATCCTTTTGGACAAGTTCATTATCATTATCAACTAAGTGACATTGAAGCTGCGTATGGTGGTTCATGCTCTAATGCTAACACTTGGGATGCAAAGGCAGGAGGATCTTTCTGAGTTCACATCCAACCTGATATACAGAGTGAGTTCCAGGACAGCCAGGGCTATTTAGGAAAAAACTGTCTCAAAAGAAACAAAATTGAGTGAAGTTGAATGTGGCAGGAGGAAGTAGTGGAAAACAGAGATTATCTGTCCCATTATCTTCTCCACGCTGGATCTTTTTTTTTTAATATTTATTTATTATGTATACAATATTCTGTCTGTGTGTATGCCTGAAGGCCAGAAGAGGGCACCGGACCTCTTTACAGATGGGTGTGAGCCACCATGTGGTTGCTGGGAATTGAACTCAGGACCTTTGGAAGAGCAGGCAATGCTCTTAACCACTGAGCCATCTCTCCAGCCC
>NW_026068293.1:108671-134473 GCF_014885135.2 Alexandromys fortis
ACTTTCTTCTGTATCCTGCATAATGTCTGGCAGACTCTTTTATGAAGCAGGAACTCCGAAGGACCATCTCACCTTCTTTAGGCAAGTTCAGCAGTCATTTTTCTGTGGGTCCCACATGTCCAGTTCATACAGCATAACATCAAGAAGTCCAGGCAAGAGCAGTTTCTTACCAAAATGGCTAAACAACTCCATAAGAAGCCTCTTCAGTGCCCATCTTCCTCATGAAGTGTATTGTGCTGCCAGGAATAGATATATCTCATTGGCATGAAAAGTCCTAAGTTCTTAAAACATTTTAAATGCCATATTCTGAAGGTCTCTGAAAAATTTAAAGAATACCTATATAACTGAAATATCTCTCTATATATCTAGAAAAATCTAACTAACATGACTACACACTTAACTATTATAGATGATCATACTAACCATCATGATGATTATCTATTAACCTGTATTTCTTAATTATACATTACATTCTTAAATGAGCTGCCTCAACATAATACCTTAATCAAGAGCAGAAATATACATATAACAAGATTGACTTTAAATTTGTATCAGTAAACTAAGATCCATACCAATGCAAAGTTATCCATCTCTATATCATATCCTCCTTTAAATGTAAACAAACATTTATAAACAATCATTTAGGGAATTTGGCTGTAGTTCTCTCCAAACTGCTTCTTGCTTTTTGTTGGATGAAGTAATTTTTGGGGGATGTTTGTGGCAACTTTTCAGGGGGTCTTGGTACATCAAACCACATTAGTCTGGAAGGAACCCACAGGTTCTCATCTTCTGTGGAAACAAAAGCAGAGCCTCTTTTCCAGAGCAACATATTCAGGCCCATATTTTGAAGTCAAGACGGCTTGAAGATACATATGTTGGTTGGTTTAGCTTAGCAGCCTGTACAATGAAATGCCTCTCTGCACTTAGCTCCTTCACAGTCAAAAAATTCAAAGAAAGCACAATTATATACATAATCCAGACTCTCTGTGTATTTTCCATCTTTGTGTGGCTTATTTTTCTTACTCTATTACTTTTTCTACAGGTTTACTCCGACTCTTTAAAGACTTTAATTTTTTAAATAACCATTTACTTCCTTTTATAAATGTCTATATTTTTTTCTCTCTCAAGCCTTGTACATTTATCCAACCCTGTGACCAATTTAGAGGTTTTTTTTTTATCTGAATCTGTCTTTCTTGTTGCATCTGTAATTATTTTCTGACCAGAAGCACTTCTTTTATTTTTTTAAGATTTATTTATTATGTATACAACATTCCTTCTGTATATGCTTGCATGCCAGAAGAGGGTACCAGATCTCATTATAGATGGCTGTGAGCCACCATGTGGTTGCTGGGAATTGAACTCAGGACCTCTGGAAGTGCTCTTAACAGCTGAGCCATCTTTCCAGCCCCCAGAAGCACTTCTTAAAATGCCGAGCTGGGGCCTGACTAGGACTAAGGTTACTTTGCCTTTTGGCTCCACCAGGTCCAACATGGTGGAGGTCCGTTCACTGCCTCTGAGACTGCCAGGTGTGAGCCACACCCACCACCTCAACTCTGGTAACCAGTTGGCCCGTACTGCCACCAAGTAACTTGCAGCATGCTGCCCACAAACCCCATTCAAGTGCTCTACCTCCTGGGAAGCACAGCCCATGAAGCTGACACTTCGAAACTGTGCTTTTCTTTTCTTCTGCTGAATCAGGACGAACTCTCTTAAAGGAGCTGCGGAAAAACAAAATGCAGCTAAACTTCTTCTTCTTCTTCTTCTTCTTCTTCTTCTTCTTCTTCTTCTTCTTCTTCTTCTTCTTCTCTTTCTCCTTCCTCCTCCTCCTCCTCCTTCTCCTCCTCCTCCTCCTCTTTCTTCTTCTTTTCTTTTTGTGTCTAGGATTTCTTTCCAAGCCTTCTCAGGTTTTATGTGGATTTAGCTAGCACATGTTGGAGTGCCAATTTGTTGTAGAAGACCACTTGTTTGTTCCCAGCTGCTCAGCCCCAAAATAACCACACAAAAACTGTACCAATTAAATCAATGCTTGGCTTGTTAGCTCTAGCTTCTTATTGGCTAGCTCTTACATCTTAATTTAACCCATTTATGTTCCTCTGTGTATCACTATGTGGCTGTGGCTTACCGGCAAGGTTCCATCAAGAGGCTGTCTCTGGCAGGGTTTTATGGCTTCTCTTTACTCCACCTTCTTTCTCCCAGCATTCAGTTTAGTTTTACCCTGCCTAGCTCTGTTCTGCCCTACTATAGGCCCAAAGCAGTTTCTTTATTAATCAGTGGTAATCACAGCATACAGAGGGGAATCCCATATCAATTCCTGTCTCTGCCTCTCTAGTAAGGGGGTGATGGATGTGCCTAGCATGTGTTGCTTTTTATGTTGATGTTGGGGATCTAAACTTAGGCTCTTGTGCTTACACAATAAGTCTTTACCAACTGACCATCTCTTCAGCCTTAAAGGGCAAAAGCTGTATCTTTTTTGTTTGTTTTGTTTTGTATTGTATTGTTTTTTGTTTGTTTTTGTTTTTTGAGACAAGGTTTCTCTGTGTAGCCCTGCTGTCCTGGAACTCTCTCTGTAGACCAGGCTGGTGTCAAACTCATAGAGATTATCCTGTCTCTGCCTCCCAAGTGCTGGATTTAAAGGCATCCACCAACAACCAGCATCTTTTTTTCTCATGGGGATTATTTATTAAGCATTTACTTAATACTTTACTTGGCCTCAAATGTGTGTACTCTAAGCATTAGAATCTATGGTTGTTTCCATTTTTCCAACGAGGAAACTGAGGCACTAAGGAGGCAGGAAATGTACCTGAAGCAAATGGCACAGAATCGATTTGGATCCAAGTGACTTGGTCTCTGAATCCTGACTCCCAGGCTCATATGGCTTGTCTGAATGCTGGCAAGATGCTCAGTTGAGCTCAGCATCACTAAGCACCACATGTGCTCTTGCCTCGCATCCAAAGCCAGCTCATGTCTTCTTGCCAGTGGTGCTTGAGAAGATGCTCCAAGATGGTCATTGCACCAGCCCTATACACAGTAACTACGAAGATGTATGATCATGACCAGTCCTGGAGCAGCGGAGATCTATCACTGGGGTTGCACAAAGCAAACAATCTGTGCTTGCTGTATCTTCTTGGGATGAAGGTCCAATGTGATTTCCCCATATAGGCCGAGACGGTTATTCAACAGTAACCTGTGAGTGGTCATAACAGATGGTCTGTATGCAGAGTTCAGAGGTAACATGAGACGGAGACTTCTGAGTGGGGCTGAGGGTTTTGGGTGTTAAGGAGCCAAACATGGACTTTGAACCTGGAAAGGGGCAAGATTAGAAAAGCAACTCCTTACGAGGGGTAGGTTGACCTGAGTGGCGCCTGGCAACTAGTCCAGGCCCTTCGGGCTCTGCAGGCACTGTGCAGCTGGTAGGTCTAAGGCTAGGCCTGAGGCAATCTCAGGCCCTCAGGGTGTCTCCTCACAACAGCCTTCTGGCTCACACAGTCAGCTCCTTATTCTTGTCTGTCCCAAAGAGGGGTGGGTAAGAATTCTGGCTGGGCAGGGTCTGGAGAGTCAGTATACTTCTTTCCTGGTGGGCTTGCTGACCAGTTATGGGAGCCTGCTACCTTTTTCCTCTCTATCTTCCAGTGTCCAAACATAACTTCTGGCAGGACTGGCGGGAGAAAACCCCACAAAATTCCTCGCACTTCCCTGAGCCGCTGAGCCCGGAGCAGATGCTCCAAGACAAGAACACTACCTGCACAAAGGTCTCAGAGGTGAAGTCCATGCTGCAGGAGCTCCTTGACTCCGCCATGTTCAACAAAGGGGAGGTCAAGGCCATCAGGTACATGTCTACTGTGGTGGAGAACCTCAGCAAGGCCTTGATTCTGCAGCACAAGGAGAACAAGAGTCTGGAGATAAAATACAAACACCTGCAGGGGGAGATGACCAAAGAGCTCAGCAGCCAGAGGCTGTGCTTCCAAAAATCCATCCAAGTCCTGGAGAGCAAAAGGGATGCCCTGCTAAAGCAGGTAGAGGTTCTGGGGGGCAAATACCATGACCTCCTCATGATCAAGCATGCCCTGGAATTCCAGCTGAAGACAGTTCAGTCTGCTGCTGCTGCTCTAGAAGAACCCGTGGAGGTTTTGGTTGATGCCCCAGAACCCCCGGAGAAGGAGACCCTTCCAGAGAAAGGTGTAGCCCTGGAAAAAGCCCACCAGAAGCTCAAGGAAGAGAAGCAGCTGTTTTCCCCCTTTTCCCCAAGCCGCCTGGCCAAGGCCTGGGATAGCAGCACTACACCGGCACAGCAGCCACGCTCCGCCGCGGTTGCGGATTCAAGGGCCAAGGATGTGTTCACTGCCCACATCGAACACCTCGAACCCGTGCTGCTGCACTCAGAGGCCCCCAAGTTCCCTACACGATGGGAAAAACTGGTTGAAGAGGCCCCAGAACGTGAAGGCAAAGACCAGGAGGACGGCTTACAAGAGATGGATGAAGTCCAAAACAAGTCCTATCCGGGGAAGTGTCTGTCCCCAGGGAGCTCCAGGAGGACGGTTTTGGAGAGCCACATGGAGCACTGGGAGGAAGAACTCAGCTGGGAGACGAGGAGGCAGCAGTGGCTGCAGGAAGAGGAGATGTGGCTCCAGCGGCAGAAGAAGTGGGCCCTGCTGGAGCAGGAGCACCAGGAAAAGGTACGGCAGTGGGAGGCAGAGGCAGCTGCCAGGCAGCAATGGCAGAGACTCATCCAGCCGGAAGAGGAGCCAGGGAGCCCCAGGAAGTCCTCCGGGGAGCAGCGGAAGGGCAGTTCCGAGAAGCTGATCTTCACGACCACCAACCGATGGAGGAACCTGGAGAAGTCAGAACCATCATCAGCACCTCCTCCGAGCAGGGCACAGTCTGCTCGCCAGAGCAGAAGGTCCCATTTACCCATGTCTGCACACACCCAGCAGCCTGGCCAGGGAAACCAGAGGACCCTGAACTCGGCTGAGTCGATGCAAACATCATGGACCCGCCAGGTTTCTAATAAACCCAAGAAATGCGCTTCTTTTCCCATCACTGGCACGTCCATCCGAAGGGTGAGCCGCTCCTCTTTGCAGAAAGCCCCAGTAACCTCTAAGGACAAGGTGTACCACCTAAACATGGAGGGCCAGTTGAAGAACCTGCAGATCCTGGGTAGCCCCGAGTCAGAGCTGCTACTGCCACAGTACCTGCGCAGCAAGGCCCTGGAGGTCACCGCCGTCGCCATGGAGCTAAGTGTCCTCAGGCTGCAGTGCCTGTGCAGGAAGTACATCCACTACAGACGCTTCCAGAGCCTCCGGTAGGTGCCCAGCAGACAGCCGGCACCCACCTGGCACCCACGCGTAGCCACTGCAAAACAGGGTAGGGCCAATGGGCAGGAAAACCATGGGGGGGACTCCCCCAGGTCTCCTAGCAAAGGGGACTAACAAAGACTGTTTAGTAGCAGGTCTTGGGCAACACTCGAAGGTGTAGGAGCATCTCTGTGTTGTTTTCCTGATAGTGGACTTTCCCTCCAAACCCACTCTTCCCGTCTCCAACTCCTAGCTTCCTGTCCTGCACTCAATATCGTTTGCTTGACTTTTCCCTTCCAGCCCCAGGTTCCTCCCCTCACGCCACCTCCCACCGCCCTGCTCCTTCTCACATACCCATTCCTCTTTCCCCCTCAAGAATCAGCCGGCTTGAAGGAAAGAGGAAACCCCTCCACCAACTAAGTCACTTCTCTGTCTTCCCAGACAAGAAGTAATCAAACATATAGGAGCCATTCGACAAATGAGGGTCACCTGTAAGGCCCAGAACCTCTACGTCTTCCTGGAAAACATCGACCGCCAGCAAAACCTCAGGCTGCAGGCCTGGACAGACAAGCAGAAGGACCTGGAGGAGAAGCACCGGGAGTGCCTGCAAACCATGGCCACCGTGTTCCCTAAGGTGGGCCTCCTGTCCTGCCACCTAGCCAGTGAGGGGGTGCAGTGTGGGGGCCCGTGGGGTGATGGGAAAGGAGAGGGCACGTGAGAGTCTCTGGGCCGGAGTACAAGGGAAAGCCGCTGGGGACTGTATAAATACAGGGAGCTGGTGAGAAGGGGGAGCTGAGGCCTGCAGTCCCCCTCAGAACTGGGATTTTCCCTGCTTCCTTCAGCTCTGGTTGCCACGCAGGCCTGAGGCACAAAGGGGCCCAGCTTGGCCTCTGCCTTGCAGATTCGTCCTTCTTCGGGCACTTCCTGACATAGTAGTGGGGGTCAATGATGAATAACCACAGTCCGTCTAAAGGTGTCTCTTTTTAAAAATGGTTTTATTTGGAGTGCGTGAGTGCCTCTTCCACTCAGGTCAGTAGGCAGTCATGACACGCACCTTTTTAGCCACCGTGCAGGCCTTGAGGGCGTCTTTGCCTGGAATCTGCCCAACTTTCTAGTCGATAGGCTAGCACCTTTCTATGCAGCCCAAGCAGGCTCGTCTTCCCCTACTTTGCAGAACCACTCTGTATCTTTTTGGTTTGGATGCTGCTTAGAGCCCCAAACCATCCTGAGTTTGGCTTATTTTCCTTCTCTCGCTGGCAGAATCTCTCTGTTTGGCAGTTTCGCCGTGCACCTGGTATGGGCCTATTTTGGGTGACTTTATTGAGTCCACCACTTCAATTTAGAAACTTAAATCTTTTGGTTCTAGCATATTTTCTTAAACTATACAGTAGTTCGGGTGGTATCTGCTGGCCATGGGGAGGCCGGCACAGCTAACCTGTGGCCTGCGTGCCCCCCGGAGAGCTAGCAATGTGGAGGCCCAACACAAATCATCATGCTAATTAAACATTTAGAGGCCCTCTTTATGTGTGTGTGTGCGCGTGCGTGCGTGTGTGTGTGTGTGTGTGTGTGCGCACGCGCACGTGGTTCTAGAGTGTGACTTTGTCATGTCACAATGTCATAAGGCTGGACCTGCCTATGTGGTTTTTCATTTCTCCAGGGGCTTTGTGATAAAAATTGTTAACGTGTTTGTGGGTTTGTTTGCGCTGAATTTTATTGTGTATGTTTAGGGAATAGTAGTACATAGGATGAAATAGGATACTTGTTATAAAACGGTTACTGTAGTAAAATGAATGAACATATCCATTGAAGCAAGACAGATACAGAGAATGGTGGGCACATGGGAAGGAAAAAGAGGATTCCAGACCTAGAATCTGACTGAGGCTCAGGCTCAAGATTCCAATGTGACTAACATTGTGTCCATTCCTGCTGTAAACCTGACCAAAACTCCAGGTGCAGCCATAGCGGCTGAGGCCCTGTTGGAGCTGACCTATCACCTCACTTACCCCAAAGGGGTGGGGTCTGAGCAAACAGAATAGTGCTCATGGCTGAAGCTAGTACTTAATTGAAACTTTCCCTTGAGAAGCTCGCGTGCTTCCTGGGCCTCTCATTCTTTCCCAGAGTACCTATTTTTCTCTTAACTCCCATGCTTAAAATCTACATTTAAAATGTCTTTTGATAAACTCACTCTCTGAGAAGCCATATTCATGATTGGGTATGTTTTACTTCTTTTCTTGAATATCTTTCTTTCTTTTCTTTTCTCTTCTTTTTTTTCTTTCCTTTTTTAAGGCAAAGTTTCTCTATGTTGCCCTGGCTGTCCTGGAACTCACTTTGTAGACCAGATTGGCCTTGAACTCAGAGATCTGCCTGCCTTTGCCTCCCAAGTGCTGGCATTTTTTAAGAAAACTCCAACCCTGCTCATACTGGCTAGTCCTGAAATTCCTGTTTGTGAAGAAGGCAGGAATCCTGCATTTGCCTAAACCAAAAATCTCTTAAAAATGCAGGTAACTTTTTTTTTTTAAGATTTATTTATTTATTGTATATACAACATTCTGCCTCCATGTATGCCCGCACGCCAGAGGAGGGCGCCAGATCTCATTACAGATGGCTGTGAGCCACCATGTGGTTGCTGGGAATTGAACTCAGGACCTCTGAGCCATCTCTCCAGTTCCCTGCAGGTAACTCTTCTGCAGGCTGCTGGGGAAGCCAGAGCGGAGCTATGCGTCTGTCCCCTCACAAGGACCATATCATCTCACGTAATGACCCATCTTTCCCTCTGTGGCAAAAGTAACTATAATCTATCCAGTTGGCAAAAATCCTGAATACGATCCCCTGTTATTAACTATAGCCTCTTGCTATATTTAACATCTTTTGTTACTGGAATTTTTAGGGTACAGGCCTGGTCTCTGGCAGCGCTGACAAGCTGGGCTTGATCACCCTTCCTTGAGATGCTAATTAAAGAGAAAGTAACAGAGAAACACAGAGAGAGGTTTATTGTGACTACACTGGGGGAAGGATCAGAGAAAGGGCCTCTCGCTGGTCTGGCTGGGGCACTGTCGTGGGCTCTAGGTTTAAACAGAGCCCAGAGGTCTGCAGAACTAAATACCCGGTTCTGATCAAGATGCCGTCCCATCCCAGACCATCGGTGGCGTTTACCTCCTGCTCTATCCGTCAGCCATGAAGTCTCCTCCTGGGGAACCCCGGGGCTTTAGATCTCCCCTGCCCCTTGCACGAAGTTCCTGGGGGAATTCTAACTCCTTGGGGACTGTTTCTTCAAGAAGCGGATAAAACATCTTGGTCCCTGCGAGGACAATTGCAGCCGGAGTTATTCATTCATGCTTTTTACTCCATCCTTCAGTCTACCTCCTCCACTTCCTGGTCCACACCCCAACTTTGGTAACTACTGTTTTATTTTTTACCTCGATATATTTGATATGTTTTCTTTTGGATCCCACATAGACCGTCTTTCTGTGTCTGCTTATTTCACTCAGCACACAGCACATTGGGGTAAACCGTGGGAGTTTCCTTTCTTCTCTTTTGTCCATTGTCAGGATTCTTTACAACAAAGGAGGAAGTAGGAACTGCCCAGCAAGTAAGAATGAAGGAAACTATCATGTGTTGAGGACCTGGGTTTCTAGTCACAGGGCCTTAGCCGCTCCTCAACCCAGAGCCCAGCAGGGTCAGTGGCAATCAGGCAAGTCTTCCTCCCATCCTAGAAAGGCCTCCTTTCCCATCTTCCTGATGCCTTCTGCTGGCTTCTCTAGCTCCAGCAAGAGTGGAACATCCACCTGAACGTCCCTGTGGCCAACTCTGCCAAGCCAGGGAAAAGCAAGTCACCTCCAGTCTTACTCCAGAGAGTCCGGTCCAGTGGTGCCACCAACAAGCAACCTCCTCCACCCAAGCAGCACCGGGAATCTGTGCCCCTGCGGATAGCTGGGTAGGTGTTGGCCGGCTGAGATGAGAAGGGGGAGGGAGCAGGGGCAGCCTGGGGAGGCAGCAGCAAGTGAGGACAAACCTCAGCAGCTTCAAGGCCTGTCTGCTCAGCTGCCCTGACCAGCTCTGGGTTCAGATCCAGAGACGGAATGTGTATGATAACGTGTGGTTTTGTGGGGATAGCCTGACTAATTCTGAGAAAATACAGGGGGAAAACCTCTATTTCTACTCTGGGCACGTTGACCCAGTATCTACCATTGGTCTGTCTATGTAAATAAGCCTAATTCTTCCCACCGTGTGGCCTCCAAAGGCCACGCTGAGCCTCTGAACAGCCAAGATGCCTCCCGTGACCTCCTACCACAATGGGACCTGTTCAGAGCTTCAGCCCCAGGGCGTGTGCCTGGAAGCGGAACCTCAGGAACTAAGATGTAGATCTTGCGTTGGGGAGGTAAGGGTGACACAGAGGCCTTGGACCTTGTGGCTCCTCAGCCTATTCCCGTGTCTCTCTGTCTCTCCTGATACTGTCTGTGCGCTTCCATTCCTAGCCAACAAGGGAACCAGATGGAAGCCGTATGGAAGATGGATGTGTCCTCTTCAAGTCACCCAATAGAAAAGAAGACCCCCGCAAGCCTGCCCTGGGAGCAGCTAGGGGGTTACCCAGATATCCCTAGGCTATTGGCGGTGGATGAGCATCCCCCCTACCACAGAAGTTCGATGGCCTTCAAGACTCGGTAAGGAGCCAGGGTGGGTTGTGTAACTTGGATTCAAAGAGACCTGTCCATCAAGGATGCTCTGCTCTACCCAACAGCTCAGGGCCTCTCTTTGTGAACACTAGTCCTGGACTCAGTTATTGTACCACACCAGAAAAGAAACCCTTTTCTGCCTCACCCATTCGCTGGCCAGCAGCGTGGATCCTAAGGCAGTACTGCTTCCGCCTCTCACAGGACTTCCCGTGGGACCCAGGTTGCTGTGCGAGTTTTACCTTCTCACGTGTTCCCAGTTTCACGTGGCTTTCTCGGGTGCCTTTGTTCTAGAGAAACAGGTGGAAGGACAAAGAGACTGAGAGAAAACAAGAATTGTGTGATAGACCTCAGACTTGGGCCTGAGCCCATCTTTGGGGCTTTCATTTCCTGACCACCTCAAAGAACTGTCACTGGGGAAAGCAGCTGAAACCGGGAGTGGGGACACATACCTATACCCCAGCACGCAGAAGGCCCAGACAGGAGGACCTCCAGGATAAGGCTAGCCCGGGACAGCAGCAGAGGGGCAGCAGAAGGATTCAGGACTCAGTGGGCTAGCAGAAGGCTTTTCTGGTTAGAGCAGGATATCTCCTTTCTCTCTTGGCTTGAAGACATCATCACTCAAGGCTCTTTCAAGGGACCCTTTTCAGATTCATCTCATCTGCTGCGAGTGGGCCTGACACCATCCCAAGAAAGCACTGTAACAAAGAGAAGGCATTGGGAGATTCTGCTCAGTGACGCCCTCCTCTGGCGGTATCCCCCACTGCAGGCTCCTTCAGTGTCTTTGCCCAGACTCTGGGGGCACTTGAGGGCCACCCCTTTGTTCTCTCCACACATAAATGTCTGGATAAACATCCAGTGTACATACTACACTGGACCCTAGGCATTTGGGGCATCAGGATCCTTCTGAGAATGAGAGGAGAGAGTGGCTGGGGTGATGACTTAGTCTGGAATGGCCCTGAGCTTAGATTCCCAGCACCTACATAAAAGGCTAGCACGGCAGCACTCGTCAAATAGATGAGCTCCAGGTCCAGCGAGAGACCAGGCCTCACAATGCAGAGAACACCTGAAGGCACCCAGTGTGGCCCTCTGGCCTCCCCATGTGCTCACACACATAACATACATCCACCCACACACCTACATGAGCGTGTACACCCTCTACACACCCTGAGAAAGAGGTTGGTGGGGAGAGTGCCGTGAACAGCACCCAAGAGCAGCTTCCTTTCCTGCCTTTTTCTTTCATCTTTTGCTCACACTCTTTGGTAGAATGCAAAATTCTAAGATCCCTTTCATGTCTCAGGCAGAGGCAGTTCCACCCACCCCTGAGCCTCCACTGGGATCTCAGCCGCAGGCTGAAGCTCTTATCAAAATATTGTTCCCGGCTCAGACAGCCTTCTCTCTTTGTGAGAGAATTTAGGTGAATGCAATTTTCTTCCCTTTCTACAACTCTCCAGGAGTGTATTCGACTTACCACAGTCCCAGCACAGAGGCAGGGGGCCCTGCTTCTAAGTGCATTTGCGGCCCAGGCTGGATCACCTCCCTGTGTCTTTTTATGAGATTCCTGTGTTGTGCCAAGATGCCAAGATGGTGTCCTTTAAAACCTTGAGCAGGCTCACCTCGCTGAGGTCTCTGCTTTGTCTGACTAGGAGGGCTCCTGGGCTCTCTGACTGGCAGGATAATGGTAGCTGTATCTGCACACAATAGCACCTTCTGCGGAGTGTGAAGCTCAAAGAGTCCTACCCTCCCTCAAGAAGAGCCACCCTGCACAGGGTGTGCCGCCCTGGTACATAGCCAGCGGTCTCAGAGCACAAACTTAGAGGGCTTAGAACCTGGTACCTGAGAAAGAGATTAGATCCGATGGGGGTGATAAAAAATAACAAATAAGATTGGAAGGAGGGAAGAGGAAATGCCCGGTGAAGCAAGGCAAGATGTAGACTCGAAAGAGGAGAGGCCGAACTCCTAAGATTTGGCAAAAGTGTCATGCTCGGTGGTTCTACAAGTCAAGTCAGCCCACTCTGGATCTGACCCCACGCTCTGAGTGGGCCACATGGGCCTTTTCTCAGTGGCTCCCCAACCTGTAACCATGTCAGCTCTTTCAGTGCCTCAGTGATTCAAAGAAAGGAATGCCGGGAACCCTCAGAGGAGCCAGCTGAGCTTGTCTGAAAAATGTCCAGTCAGTCGCTCCCTGGGCCCCTACAAAGCCAGAAGGATGGGGCAGCTCCAGCTTCCACTCCAGCTTCTACTAGTGAGTCTCCAACTTCTACTGGGCTACTAAAGACCTCACAGGGACTTGTTCCAAACACAGGTCCCCAGCTGGGGCTTTGAAACCCACGTCAGGGGCTGTGAAGTTGTCCCAGAACTTTGAGAAACACTATTTTCTTTCTTTAGTCCCCAAACTGTTTGTTTTTAATAAAATAGAGTTTGGTTCGAAGTCTTCTGTCTCATCACCAGAAGGCACTCCCCACAACTCATCTTTGGAACTAGGCTCAAGGCATCTGGCCATAAGCCAGGAACCAGTCAGAGGTTGCCCGAGTGGGGCGACTGACTCTGGGAGCCAACAAGCCAGAAGGCTGTTATCAGTGCCCGACACACAGCTTAGGAATTCTATTCAATCAAACACAAATAGGTCATATTCAGCTGATTAGTAGGACAGCTCAGAAGAACAAAAGGCATTGTGGCACATGTCTGTGATTCCCAACACCTGGAAGGCAGAGGCAGGAGGATCAGGAATTCACAGTCATCCTTGATATTACAAGGGTAGCGAGGTTCCAAATCCAGGTGGTGGAGCTCAGGAGGCCATCGCCAGCAGCCACATGTCTGTTCAGTGGAAGCCCTGCGTTAGTGAATACGTTTATCTATGAACACTTCCCTGCTGACCCTCACCCAACCTGCCGACCCTCACCCAACCTGCCTCATCCCCACACTTACCTGCCGACCCTCACCCAACCTGCCTCATCCCCACACCTACCTGCCGACCCTCACCCAACCTGCCTCATCCATACTTGGTCTTTCTTAGCCTCTCCATTTCACAGCCACAAACAGCCTACAGACCAGACATAGCAAACAACAAGTGTTCTAAGTGAACCCATATCTAGGTTCTCCTCAGGAATAGAGCCCATCTTTGGTTCCAGTTGAGGTTAAAATGAAGGAAAGAGCCAGGTATGATGGCATACCCTTTAATCCCAGCACAGGAAGCAGAGGCAAGAGGATCTCTGTGAGCACAGGGCTAGCATGAGTTCAAGGACAGCCAGGGTAACATAGTGAGGCCCTGTCTCAAAGCAAGGACAAGCAAACAAAAATTCTGGAAAGAAAAGGAGATGAATGGCTAGCTCTATGAATGCTATCAGGAGTAAGGTTTTTGCTTTGAACCATAACTTAAGCCGGCAAGAATGCCTGGTCAAACAGAAAGACAACGGCATTCACATGCAGGTCACAGACCGGACAAGCTCTGGCAGAAAGAGGCAGTTTCCAGGCTTACTCTCCAAGGGAAGCCTCATTACAATCATATCCAACATATTAAAGTATATCCACGGCAAGTCTCTGACTGGAATCCCAGCACTTCACAAGTGCAGCCAGGAGGACCATGAGTTCAGGAGTAGCCTGGGTTACATAGTGAGATCCTGTCTTAAAAGAATAATAAAAGCCTACTAAATATTAAAATATATATTGCTTCATGGGGCCTGGAGAGATAGTTAAGAGCACTGAGGGCTCTTCCAGAGGTCCTGAGTTCAGTTCCCAGAAACCACATGGTGGCTCACAACCATCTGTAATGAGATCTGGTGCCCTCTTCTGGCCTACAGACATACATGCAGACAGACACTGTATACATAATAAATTAATAAATCTTTAAATATTCAACAAAATGATAGAAAGCAGAAATAAGCAACNATTTTGTTTTGTTTTTGGAGACAGGGTTTCTCTGTGTAGCCCTGACTGTCCTGGAACTCACTCTGTAGATCAGGCTGGCCTTGAACTCACCTGCCTCTGCCTCCTGAGTGCTGGGACTAAAGGTGTGTGCCATCAACTGTTCAGCATTTGAAATGAATTTTATAACTTTGCTGTAAGTAAGTTATTCACCGTGTAACTGTGACATCTCTGCACCCATCAGAAAGAAAGACGGACTTGCACAGTTTTTATTGTTCACAAACATGAGAATATTTTGTTAAAGGCAACAGTACGTTAAGATATTATGATGTTACAAGAGCTAGTTCCAGAACAGGCTCCAAAGCTACAGATAAACCCTGTCTCAAAAAACAAAAAAAAATACTATGATGTTTTAAAAACACTTGACATTTTGGTACCAATAACATTTTTAAAGGTTTTATATATTTTCACAGTCTTGTCACAGTGCTTAGAGTTCCTAGTAGCTAGTCACCAGGATGGATGACTTTGTCTTCTAATATGTTCTTCAGTAAGATCTCTGGCAAGCAATCTGTGCCTGTAGATTCTTCTCCTGCTCCACTAATGACCTGAGAGGTATGTGCATGTGTGTGCATATGTGTGTGTGCAGGCTTGTGTGCATGTGTGTGCACATGTGAGCATGTCTGTGTGTATGTGTAAATTCATGCATGTGTATGTGCATGTGGGCACACACGCATGTGTGTGTGTGTGTGTGTGTGTGTGTGGTGCTTTTCTAGAGATGGGGTTGGTATGTATGTTCTTCAGAATAGAGTTAAACTATCTGATCAAACAGGACACTGTCTGCAAAACCAAAACAAGAGCCCCAGAGGGCAAGGAAGGCATGAAAGGGACTGTATTTGGGTCGTGGCCACAGCTCTGCTTGCATAGTCAATGGCACCCAGGGCCTCAAGCTGAGGAGTCAAAAGTAATGTGGAAAGGGACCTGAGGGCAAGGTCTTTGTGGGCCCCAAGTGTGACTGCAAAGAGGTGTGAAGGAAAAGGGACAAGAATCTTTTGGAAATAACCCAGGCAGAGAGCCAGGGACAGAAAGTGGTATGTTCCTGTCTCCTAGAATGTGGGAGGCTGACTCAGAAAAGCGGGATGGACATAACTTCTGGTTGGATAAGTCATCTCAAAAGAGAGGTGCACGTGGCTGGGATCCTGCAGATGTCAGCAGGGCGCTGTAAAGGAGCAGGCGCTAATAGGCTGCTCTGGTGGACAGTACACATGAGTAAACGAGGACCTGGAGAACGAATAAGAAATTATAGAAAAGGAAATTAAATATGGAGATTCTGGAAATAAAAAAGTTAGAAATTGCTCAGGGGTTAAGGGTGTGCACTGTGCACACTCGGGAGGCAGGCAGGATGATCTTTGTGAGTTCCAGACCAGCTTGGTCTACAAAGTGAGTTCCAAGACAGCTAGGACTGTTACATAGAGAAACCCTGTCTCAAAGAACAACAACAACAACAAAAAAATAGAACAAAACAAAATAAATCAAAAAACTATTCATAGAATAAAAATAATTCTTTTGGGTGATGGTGGTGTACACCTTTAATCCCAGCACTCAGGAACCAGAGGCAGGTGGATTTCTGTGAGTTTGAGGCCCATCTGGTCTATAGACCTAGTTCCAGGACAGGAACCAAAGCTACAGAGAAACCCTGTCTTGAAAAACAAAACAAAACAAAACAAAACAAAACAAAACAAAACAAGAATGCACACTGCTCTTACATAGGGTCTGAGTTTGGCTCCCAGAACCCATGTCAAATGGCTCACAGTGCCTGTAACTCCAGCTCCAGGAGCTTCAAAGCTTTCTCCTGAACTCCACGGACACTTCATACATGCACACACAGCCCACATATACATACACACATGACTGAAAAATAAAAGCAGGGTCGGGAATATAGCTCAGTGTGAGTGTTTGCCTTGTGCATGCAAAGTCCCAAGTTCAATTCTCAGTGCAAAAAATATTAAATATAAATCTTTTTAAAAAGTTAGTATTAGAGATGAAGTCTTTCAAGAATGTTATTGCCAATCTAGGAAAATAAAGGGGGTAGGAGATCCATGAACTTGAGACTGGGTTGATAGAAATGGACCAAATGCAAAACCTACTAAAACCCAACTCCCCAAATGAAGCACCCAAGGTATGTGGAGCAAGGTCACATGAATGTGGAGACCCAGAAAGGGAAAATAAAGGAATATTTGAAGAGATAATGATAGAAAGTATTAAACTTCAGATTCAAGCCCAGAGAACCTAAGCAGAGTAAATACAAAGGAAAATACCTAATCATATCTCAGTGAAACCTGACGCCAAAGACAACACAGCATTTCAATTAAATGTTTAATTATTTTAGGTTTACACACATAGGTGCTTTGCATATCTGTACATCCTGAGCCTGCCTGGTGCCCAGAGAAGCCAGAAGAGGGCATCAGATCCCCTGGAACTAGGGTTACAGTTGTTTGTTGCCATGTGGGTGCTGAGATTCAAACCCAGGTGCCCTGCAAGAGCAGCCGGTGCTCTTAACCACCAAGTCATCTCTTCACCCCCAAGAGAACGTCTTAAAATTAGCCATAACCTCCCCCCAAATATGTATGGGGTGTACCTCAACAATAAAGTAGTTGCCTAGTATGTATGAGGCCCTGGGTTTGAGAGTCAACCACATATGAACATGGACATGGATGTGCATGCACACACACACACGTACATGCACACCATAGAAGAAAGCAGCCTTCTCATTAGAGACTTTGGCAGCCAGATGGTTCCTGTGACCCAGCTGTTTCCCTGCCTTGTAGGTACACAAGAACACCAAGTAGCCCAGGGAGCTATTAGCTTAGAGCTCTTGTCTGCAAAAACAATTGACTAGTGTCCCACGCCGCACGGGCGCTAGTTCTCCACAGGCTTTTCCTCCCATGCTGCATGCACGAGGAGCTGGGCTGGTTTCTTCACCACCCCACAACGACAGCAGTTCCTGGTTGGGCAAAGGCCACGAGGAGACTGGGTATGTGTGCTAGTCACTATCTTGAATGCCCCTCAGCACAGGGCTGGGGTAGACCAGACTACTCTAGAACAACCACAGCCCTAGCACAGCTACTGCCTGAGCGCATCTGGCAGCACAGCAGCCAGCGTGCGGCTGAGGAACCTTCACGGCTGCTTCCTGAAAGAGGGAACACTCAGTAATAATGTGGGGTTGTCTGAAAGTCAAGAAGATCCAGGTGTCCTCTCCCATCACCCAGTGGTGAATCACCTGAGCTGGATTGCCTCGCTTCCTGGGAGAGTGCCTTAATTGCAGGAGCCACTAGGAGACAGCAAAGTGCTTGTTTAAGAGGCTCAAGGGGCGAAGACGCTTTAAAGGAAGCTTAGGAACCACACAAGGTGGATGGGTCCGGGGCCAGGTGGGAAGTTCCCCGGCCGCCAGGAGGTCCACGTGGGAAGATCCCGGGCTGTGTGTGGAGGGCAAGTTTGGCAAAGGGAGAGGAATGACACAGAAGAACCCTGACCATCCTCTGAGCATCTAGATTCTACAGAAGCTCTGTAGGAGTCCAGCTTCTCTCCTTTAGCCTCAGGCCACTCCTGTCTGCCTGGCTACCCATCCCCATAAGGCCCTCAGCACTGCAGCGCGGAAATACGTTCTTGCAGATGATTATTTAGGCAACTACTTTTAAGAATTCTGCCAGGAGGCCCTCCTGTGGACTTCTGCCAAACACATGCCACGTCCTCATTCATTCGTTCACTTACTCATTCAACAAATATCTGTTAAGCACTTGACACTATGCACCCTGCCCAGAGGACTGTGTACACCATAGAAACCAAGTCGAATTCTTCGGAAGGAATAGATTGCCCCTCGCCCTCCTGTGGAACTGCTTGCTCTTCATCTGAGCTTTCGATTGAGCTGCTCCTCTGCTTGGAAAGCAGATCAGATAAATGACTTTGTACTTATTGGTTGATTGATTGTTTTTGAGACAGGGACTCACTATTTAAGCACTGATGGCCTGAAATTCGCTATTTGGACCAGGCTGGCCTCAAACTCAGATATCTACCTGACTCTACCTCCTGAATGCTGGGATTAAAGGATGGGCCACCATATCTGGTTACTGGTTGATTCTTAATCACTTTTTCAACACCTATTGTGGTGTCACATTTTATATTAAGCACTGAGGACACAAATATGAACTTACCACAAACACAGGGTCCTGCCTATATGTAAAGTTCTGAAATGTCACAAAAATAAAACCAGGTTCTTATACTTCTGAGAACTTACCATCCACCCACCATCCATCCATCCATCCATCCATCCATCCATCATCCATCATCCATCCATCATCCATCCCCCATCCATCCATCATCCATCCATCCATCACCCACCCATCCATCATCCATCCATCACCCATCCATCCACCATCCATCCATCACCCATCCGTCCATCCATCATCCATCCATCCATCCATCACCCATCCGTCCATCCATCCATCATCCATCCATCATCCATCCCCCATCCATCCATCCATCACCCATCCGTCCATCCATCATCCATCCCCCATCCGTCCATCCATCATCCATCCATCCATCCATCCATCACCCATCTGTCCATCCATCATCCATCCCTCATCCATCCATCCATCCATCCATCACCCACCCATCCATCACCCATCCATCACCCATCCATCCATCCATCCATCATCCATCCATCCATCCATCACCCATTCGTCCATCCATCATCCATCCATCCATCCATCCATCCATCCATCCATCATCCATCCATCATCCATCCATCACCCATCCGTCCATCCATCATCCAATACATCCATCCACCACTCACTCAGCAATGGCTTCCTGGTATGCTGTGCTGATACGGTTTTTGGATTATGACACTGAGCTCCCATGTCTCTTTCCACTCTGGAGACAGTGGTAAACGGTAGCGGGCTGGCAGACCTGAAAAGCAGCCCATGGCAGTGTGTCGTAGAGCAGGGTGAAATGGAGAGAAATGATGATCACTGCAGGACAGGCCTCCAGGGCTCAGGGATTTCAGTCAGTGTTGGAGGAGGAGACAGAACTACTACAGGGAGCAGGGTGGGAGGACAGAGAGGGAAAACCAAGAATAATAAAACCCATTTATATCCTCAAAGGTTTCCAGTCGAGTGAGAGACAGACTAGCAAACCTCACCACATTCTCCCTGTAACCTCTCCACACTCTTCAAGGTTTCCCTCCACTGTTCCATTAGTTATCCTCTGCCTCTGCTGGGGGGGGGGGGAACACGGCTTGGATTATCTCCCAAAATGACTTTACATTGCCACAGGCTGCAGCTGTCAAAGAGATAAAGAGATTCCCACATTGTAATGCCTGTGTCACCATACACAAGCCTGGCAAGGGCCTGGAGATTGAAAGAACACACAAGACCTCGGTCATTCGAAAGGAGATCAGCTGAATGCCATTTATTCAAATTTAGGAAAAGCCTTAAATACCTAGCTGATGCACAATGGAATACCCCCAGGCAGGTGGGAAATTACCATGCCCAAGGTGGAGTCAACAATGCCCTATAGCTAACCACCAGAGGGGAAGAGGGAGCACAAGAACAAGCAGGATGTTTTAGCTGGCTGACCAGAAACTGTCCTCAAGATGAAACCCGGGAGCAGGTTTCATGGGCCCTACACCACATGGGCCTCCAACTCTATCCTAAGTCACAGAGCTGTAAAGCACATACACCACCGAACATCTCTCCCTCAAAACATTTTATTAGATGTATTCATTTTACTTTTTATGTGCGTGTTTTGCCTGCATGTTTGTGTGCAATGCATGTTTGTATGTGTACCATGTGCACACTTGGTGCTCACCAAGGTCACAAGGGAGCATTGGATGCCCTGGGACTGGAGTTATGGTTGTAAACTACCATGTGGGTGTGAGGAATTGTACCCACAACCAAACATCTCAAAAGCTGCCCACTGACACCTTCATCAGCTCACCCCAAACCTGTACTTCTCCCTCTGCTCCTCTCTGAGAGCATGACCACCAGCCTCCTTCTGCCAGAACAGGCTCCTCACCTCTCGCAGGCTTGTATTCAGTCTACGCGTCTTCTGTGTGTCTTCTCTCCAGTAAGTACCCTAATTCAGGCCACCGATTGGGGTCTCTATTCAATTTTTACACTGTTTTATGTGTATAAATGTTTTGCCTGCATAAATCTCTGTGCACTGCCTGTGTACCTGGGATCCATAGAGGCCAGAAGAGGACATTGGCTCTCCTCAAACTGGAGTTACACACAACTGTGAGCTGCTATATGGTTGCTGGGAATCAAATGTGGGTCCTCTGGAAGAGCAGCCAGTGCTCCTAACCACTGAGCCATCTCTCCAAACTGCCAAGGTTTCTTTAGTTTTATTCTCTTGCAAACAATGTTCCACACTAGGCTGAGAGATCTATACTGTAGATGTCATAGACCATCTCCGCTTAAAAATCTCTTTCACGGCCATTTCTTTTTCTTTTTGCTTGTTTGTTTCTCTGTGTAACAGCCCTGGGTGTCCTGGAACTAGATCTCTACACCAGACTGACCTCAAACTCAAAGAGCCACATGCTTCTGCCTACCCAAATGTTGGGATTAAAGATGTGCACCACCACTGCCTGGTGGTGGCTCTTACTTTTCTTTTCTTCTCTTTCTTTCTTTCTTTCTTTCTTTCTTTCTTCCTTCCTTCCTTCCTTCCTTCCTTCCTTCCTTTCTTTTTCTTTTCTTTTCCTTTTTTTTTTTTGGTGTTTTCAAGATACTCTGTGGCTTTGGTGCCTGTCCTGGAACTAGTTCTTGTAGACCAGGCTGGCCTCAAACTCACAGAGATCCACCTGCCTGTGCCTCCCAAGTGCTGGGATTAAAGATGTGTGCCACCACCACCCGGCTTGCTCTTACTTTTCTTAAGAAAATGTTTGATCACTCTGCAAAGCCCTTCAGTTGACTGCACGGTGCTCCATTATTTGGATGTCTAATGATAAGTGTCTGCGTGTTTTCTAAACTCTTGCTTTAATTTGTATATAGTCTGTTTTCCATGTCTGCAGGTATACTGGATCAAAGATCATATGCTGCTGTAATTCCAACAGTGGTAATTTGCACTTTGACTGATCATCAAACGTTTGAAATTATTGCCAACTTATAGGTTAAAAAAGTATATTTAAATATGATTTAAGTTTTCTTGTGAGAGACATTAGTTTTTTTTCTTTTTACTATGTGTAAAGATTATTTATCTCTTCTGTCAACAACCCATTTTCTTATACAATCTTTGCTCTTTTTCATATTGATTTGAAAAGATTTTGTATATATAAAGCAAATTAGTTCCTTTGTCTGCAATATGAGTTGCAACTCCCCCCCCAGTTTTCCATTCATCTTTGTTTATGGTGTGCTTTTGTTCTGCAGAAATTATAGATTTTTCTGTTGACAGAATTTGTCTTTCTTATGCGTTGAGAAATCCCGTACCATCTGAAGAACCCTTCCTCCACCATGACATTGTAAATTTGTAATTTTACTCTTGCATTTATTTGAACACGATTGATTAGTATGGATGTAATTTGGTGTAAGAACTGAAGCAGAGACACTGAATTATTTTTTCCAGGTGGTTACACAGTTGTCTCAATAGTACTAACTGTATAATCTATCCTACCCCTGCTGACAGACAATGCTATCTTTATAACATCCTAATTTTTTTAGTGCCTTGGATCTATTTCTGGACCATTCTGTTCTCTTGGTGGAGCTACTTATGCATGCACTGGCATTCTCTGGAGTTCACTGTACTGTTTGGGAGAGCTTCCTCCCTCTCATTAACCTTCCTTTTCAAAATGCTCATGGTTACTGCTACTGTTGCTGCTGCTGCTGCTGCTTAAATCAGTATAAATTTACACATGAACTTTATATTCAGGTTTTGTAGACTATTGGTATTTTTATTAGACCATATTAAATTTATAGATTAGTTTATGGAGAGCTGACATCTTTATGATACTGAGTCTTTCTGCTTCAAGATACACTGTGCTTTCCCATTTATCCGATCTTCTTTCTGTGCCTTTTGCTGGCATTTTTAAGTACCCACATCTAGCATATTTATGATTAGATTGCTATTTCCTTTACTTGTTATTTCACTTGAATATCACGTATTTTATTTCCTTATACTTTCTATTGAATTCATTTTAAAATGTATACGAACTTTGTCTATTTTGCTTTAAGTATCAAGTCTGATCTGAGTTGTATTCCATGGGCATCCACGAGCACATACACGCGTACGAGCACACACAAGTGTGCACACACAGATAGATGTAAAATATGTCTTATTTGTATTAGCTTATCAGTTTATGTTCTTGGACTTTCTTTTTTATTTTTATACATTTTTATTGATATTTATTGAGCTCTACATTTTTCTCTGCTCCCCTCTCTGCCTCTCCCCTACACCCTACAATCCTCCCCCAAGGTCCCCATGTTCCCAATTTACTCAGGAGATTTGTCTTTTTCTATTTTCTACTTCCCATGTAGATTAGATCTATGTAAGTCTCTCTTAGTGTCTGCATTGTTATCTAAGTTCTCTGGGATTGTGGTTTGTAGGCTGGTTTTCTTTGCTTTATGTTTAAAAACCACCTATGAATGAGTACACATGATAATTGTCTTTCTGGGTCTGGTTACCTCACTCAAAATAATGTTTTCTAGTTCCATCCATTTTTCTGCAAAATTCAAGCTGTCATTATTTTTTTCTGCTGTGTAGTACTCCATTGTGTAAATGTACCACCTTTTTCTTATCCATTCTTCGATCGGGGGCATTTAGGTTGTTTCCAGGTTCTGGCTATGACAAACAAAGCTTCTATGAACATAGTTGAGCACGTGTCTTTGTGGTACGATTGAGCATCCTTTGGATACATACCCCAAAGTGGTATTATTGGATCTTGAGGAAGGTTGTTTCCTAATTTTCTGAGAAATCGCCACACTGACATCCAAAGGGACTGTACCAGCTTGCATTCCCACCAGCAATGCAGAAGTGTTCCCTTTTCCCCACAACCTCCCCAGCATAAGTTGTCATAAGTATTTTTGATCTTGGGCAATTCTTACAGATGTAAGATGGAATCTCAGAGTTGTTTTGATTCATTTCTCTGGTGACTAAGGATGTTGAACATTTCCTTAAGTGTCTTTCAGTCATTTTAGATTCCTCTGTTGAGAGTTCTCTGTTTAGGTCTGTACTCCATTTTTTTATTGGATTATTTGTTCTTTTGGTGTCCAATTTCTTCAGTTCTTTGTATATTTTGGAGGTCAGACCTCAGTCTGATGTGGGGTTAGTGAAAATCTTTTCCCATTCTGTAGGCTGTCGTTTTGTCTTGTTGACTGTGTTCTTTGCTTTATAGAAGCTTTTCAGTTTCAGGAGGTCCCATTTAGTAATTGTTTCTCTCAGTGTCTGTGCTGCTGGGGTTCTGTTTAGGAAGTGGTTCCCTGTGCCAATGCATTCAAGTGTACTTCCCACTTTCTCTTCTATAAGGTTCAGTATGGCTGGCTTTATGTTGAGGTCTTTGATCCATTTGGACTTGAGTTTCTGCATGGTGATAGATATGGGTCTGTTTTCATTCTTCTACATGTTGATATCCAGTTATGCCAGCACCACTTGTTAAATATGTTTTCTTTTTTATGTGATATTTTTTGCTTCCTTGTCAAAGATCAGGTGTTCAAAGATGTGTGGATTGATATCTGGGTCTTCTATTCAGTTCCATTGGTCCTCCTGTCTGTTTTTATGCCAATACCAGGCTGTTTTCAGTACTGTAGCTCTGTAGTAGAGTTTGAAGTCAGGGATTATGATGCCTCCAGAAGTTGTTTTATCACACAGGATTGTTTTGGCTATCCTGTGTTTTTTGCTTTTCCATATGTAGTTGAGTACAGTTCTTTCAAGATCTGTGGAGAATTTTGCTGGGATTTTGATGGGCATTGTGTTGAATCTGTTGTTCTTGGACTTTCTAAATAAGCTCTTGTCTTAGTTTGCGTCTGTCGCTATGATAGGGTCACGGTCAGAAGCACGTTAAGGAAGAAAGGCTGTATTGGGATTTGGATTACAGGTCCATCTTCAGGGGTAGTCAAGGCAAGTGCTCAAAGAAGAAACCTGGAGGCAGAAACTGAAGCAGGGGCCATGGAGGAGTGCTCTTACTGCCTTGCTCTTCTCACGGCTTACTTAACGTGCTTTCTTACACCAGCCAGGACCACCTTCCTAGGTATGGAGCCACCCACTGTTATTCTTTTTTAAAGATATAATGATGGGGTTCCCACGAGGAGCAACCCCCAGGAGGGTAGCTGGTGACCTTCAGCAAGTCCCCTGAGGCCTTGGCGGGTGGGACACAGACAGAAGCATCATGCAGAGAGTTTATTAAGTGGGTTATGGAGAGGAAAGGGGAGAAGGGAGGAAGAAGAGAGACAGAGCGAGAAGAGAGAGAGAGAGAGAGAGAGAGAGAGAGAGAGAGAGAGAGAGAGACTTCTCCAGAAAAGAGAGGAAAGAGAGCTAGTGCAGGCTGGAGGAGGCAGGGTATCCACTTCCCTTGGCAGAAGGGGAGGGGTTGGAAGAGGGCGGGGTTTGTCTTTTAAAGAGTGAGGGTACCCAGGTAACAGGACAAGCTAGTAGATCATAATATTCCTATCTCTTCCTTATAATAAAAAGGCGGAAAGTTAGGCACAACAGGTTAAAAGAATTGGGACGGCAGATTCTCAAGACTGTTTCCAGCTTATTTATGGGCATCATCTTGTGGGGGAACCTGAGAAAGCTGGGTGCTGGTCACATCCTGGCATAGCTGGTCTCTTTGCTCCTGTCTGGTATTTGTGGTATGGAAATGTCCAGTGTCTCTTAGACCTGTTTAAGGTTGATCCTTTAATTCAGCTCCCTGGAACTCACAAGAATGTTTTGGGGCTGGGGGGTGGTGGCACACGCCTTTAAGCCCAGCACTCAAGAGGCAGAGGCAGGCAGATCTATGTGAGTTTGAAGCCAGCCTGGGCTACAAGAGCTAGTTCCAGGACAGGCTCCAAAGCTACAGAGAAACCCTGTCTCAAAAAAGAAAAAAAAAATTTTTTTAAAGCAGGGTTGGATTAAATATACTGTATTTTTTGTAAGAGACTTAAAAGTACATATTAATTTAAAACATGAGACTTATTGTTTTTGTAATCTGAAATGAGATACAATGAACAATTATAACATTCAACAGTAAAATATATGCATTTAAGCTATACATATGCACACACACACATACACAGTGAACAGGAATTGAACAAAGTGGATGCTTTTGGTGGGCCCTACCAAAGGCATGCCACTGCACAAAACACACATGTAGCAGAGTCAGCACTGGAGGACCAGACAAGGAATACCTCAGTAAAGATGGCAGGACTTGGTCACCTGATCTGGCCCTCCATTAAGATGGTAGTGAAGTCACCTGACCTCAGTAAAAATGGCAGCAGTCATGTGTTGTATGGAGAAGTCACATTTTTTGAGCTGCAGGAGTTTTAAATATAATAACACCAACAATGGACTGGGTCCTCCTAAATCAACCATCCATCAAAAAATACCCCACTGACTTGTCTACAGGTCAATCTAATGGAGATATTTTATCAGTTGAGTTTCTTCTTCCTAAATAATTGTAGCTTGTGTCTGTAATTGTTTAAGGAAAATGCTGCAGGTCCCTGAGTGGCAGCAGGCAGTGGGCAGTGGGCCATGAGACTGTGCCACAGTTCCCCAAGTGGTGGCAGGCAGCAGGAAGTGTGTCCCGAGACCACAACAGGCCATGAAGGCAGCCAGGACCTAGGCAGGAAGCCACATGAGAGACCGAGACAGATAGGCATTCCATGCAGAGTGAAGTTGGATATTTATTTAATGGGTTATGGAAGGGAAGGGGAGAAGGGGAAAGAGCAGAGAGAGAGGCAGAGAGAGAGAGAGAGAGAGAGAGAGAGAGAGAGAGAGAGAGAGAGAGAGGGAGAGA
>NW_026068293.1:134480-138895 GCF_014885135.2 Alexandromys fortis
GAGAGAGAGGGAGAAACAGAGGGGGGAAAGGGGAGAAGTGGGGAGGATGGAGAGACAGAAACTGCCTCTTCAAGAGAGAGACAGAAAGGAAGAGACTGCTAGCAGGAAGGGAGATCTGCCTGCCTCAGTGGATGGGGGAGGGAGTGGGCAGGGCTTGTCTTTTAAAGGGACAGGACAGACCATTACAATGTTAAGTGGCCAAAAATCTAAAAAGGAAAGCTAGCATCCTAAACATTTTAATTCTTGAATTTTTTTTCGAGACAGGGTTTCTTTGCAGCTCTGGCTGTCCTGGAACTAGCTCTTGTAGACCTGGCTGGCCTCAAATTCACAGAGATCCACCTGCCTCTGCTTCCTGAGTGCTGGGCTTAAAGGTATGTGCCACCACCACCCGGCTAATTCTTGATTTTTATGTCTCATCTTTTCTCTCCTGTAATTACAAAGGCAAGTACTTTCAAAGCCATGTTAAATAAAAGCAGCTACAGGAGCAAACCTTGTCACATGTCTCAATGTAATGGGAATAATCTAATTTTTTTATTAAGTATAATTATGAACTTTGGACTAAATGTGTAACATTCTGGGTTTTGTTTTTGTTTTTGTTTTTCGAGACAGGGTTTCATAACAACCCTGCCTGTCCTGGAACTTGCTTTGTACAAGTCTGGCTTCAAACTCTCATGGATCCAGCTGCCTCCTGAGTGCTGGGATTAAAGGTCACTATACCACTATAACCAGCTGAGTGTGGAGATTAAATCATGTTGAAAAAAATTAACTATGGGGCTAGTGAGATGTCTCAATGGGTAAAGACATGGGCTGCCAAAACCTATCTGTTGGAAGAAAAGAATTAACTCCCATAAGCTGTGCTCTTAGATCCACAAATTTGTCATAACACATACAATGTTATTGGGGAGGGGAGGGGAGAGAGGGAGAGAAAGAAGGAGGGAGAGAGAGAGGGAGAGAAAGAGAAAGGGAGGGAGAGAGGGAGAGGAAGAAGGGAGAGAGAATGAGAGAGAAGAGGGAGAGAAAGAAGGAGGGAGAGAGAGAGGGAGAGAGAGAATAATAATGAAACAAATCTTTAAAAGAAATAAAATCAAATGCCAAGTGTGGCGGTACATGCCTTTAGTTCTGGCATTTGGGAGGAAGAGGCAAGTGGATCTCTGTGAGTTTGAGTCCAACCTGGTCTACACAGTGAGCTCCAAGACAGCCTAGACTACATAGAGAGACCCTGTCTCTAAAAATCAAATAAATAAGAAATAAAACCAAGGCATGCACTGATGGTGCATGCCTTTAATCCTAGCACACAGGAGACAGAGACAGGAGGATCTCTGTGAGTTCTAGACCAGCCTGGTGTACAGAGTGAGTTCCAGGACAGGCTACAAAACTACAGAGAAACCCTGTGTGGAAAAAACAAATGAAAGAAAGGAAGAAAGAAAGAGAGAAAGAGAGACACAGAGAGAGAAGGAAGGAAGAGAAAAAGAGAAATAAAACCAAGCAGTTTGACTCCAGATCCTGTGTTCTCAACCACTGTGTTGTGTTCTAATCTCTCAGAAGTCTGGAGTCCTGAGCCAAGATCCAAAAAAGACCCCTGAACATGGCCCTCACTGTAAGCCACATCCATACCAGGAAGAGAGCTGGACCCTGAGGGTTAACTACACTGGATGATTGAAGTCATTGCTATCTTGTTTTCATCTACACTCTCTTCTTTATTTTGTATGTTGGGAAGGGTCCCTGCACAGGTCTCAGCCCTTCCTCATTCTACCTGTTTCTACTCTTCCGTAGGCATTCCCATCTGCATCTTCTGGTGGTTTTCTGTGCATCTCCAGGCCTCTTTCCTAGCCAAGCTCTCACATCTGCCTTGTATACTCAACACCTCCACCAAGACGCTGCACAGGGAGCACAGGTGCCCGAAGTGGAACCTATTTAACTCAGAGCTCTTTGTTTCTGCGCCCACACAATTCTGGGCCTCCCACAGAGTCTTCCCCTCTAGTAATTAAAGATGATCACTCAACGAATATAAAGTACATACTTTAGTACTGAAATAAACAAAAACCAGACCCAAACAACTGTCCTCAGAGCCAAACGGTTGGGCAGACGTGAGGAGACAAAGTCAACTGAAAGCATAGGAGATAGTTCAGTGCTGAGAGCCAGGCTGGTCCAAGGCTTTCCCCAGCCCCGATGTGTGGAGAAACCACTAATACCTTGTCAAAACCCAGGAACAAGCTTGAAACCCAGGACCTTGGGAGCTTCCTCCAAGGCCCTGCTGTGTGGGAAAGGAACAGAAGTTCCCTGTCTAAAACCAGAATTGGCTTGGTAAGGCCAGCACTGGCCTGGGGCCAGGGCCTGGGGAAACCTTCGCCTGGGGTTGGGGAACCCGTTCTCCTCACCCTCGAGCGCTGGTCATTAGGCCCAAGGCTGCTGTGTGCTAGGTGACTAGAGATATACTCTGTTCCCTCTTAGGCAACAATGCTTGATTAGCTTCCTGATGACTTTGTCCCAATATATGATCGTTTTCTGCTGATTTTGTCTCATTTCTCCCCTGAAAAAAAATGTATATAAGTTGTTGTCCTTCTTAATAAACTTGTTGACCTAAGGCATAGCTTGTGCAAGACCCCAACCCCAGCTTTCCATCTTCTCTGTCCTCTCATCCACTTAGGATCACTGAAGAACGACCTACTTGTACAGGTCAAATTAGCCCGGAACCCCATTTGTTATGCATATACCCTAACGCAGTGATGCATTTGGCAGCCGAGTTCCTTCACCTGCATGTATTGTGCACACGTACCCCTCTCCAAACAAGACATCTAGCAACTTCAGAATTCCTTCAGTCCTCTGTGTGCAACCAGCTATGAGTATCTCATCTTTGAACAATAGTTTAAGTGTCCCCGCTCCTAGTAATGATCAAATTAAAACAGTTTCTATTCTGTTGTATTCCTGACATATCAGGGTAAGAACAATAGAAGGCTGATCCAGTCTGAACTGGTTTTAGGTACATGTACAATTAAGGCAAAATTGTGTCTTCTGGTAAGTTTTAGGGGGCATCTATTTGCCAGTTATGCGTGCATATGATTAAATCAGATGCATTATGGGAAGGGACATGTGTAATAGGAAAACAATGTATGATTTAATCTATCAACTAAATAAGAGAAACACTCAACTTTTTAGATCCAATAAAGAGACCTCCGGCTTTAGCTTAGGGTCCTTCAGGGCCCTCTCCTCACGTGGCCTAATGTCAGACTTGACAGTGTGTCCTTCTGTGACCTGTACTGTTGCTTTGGTCTGATAAAGCTAGCCTGCTACTTCTGCCAATCTCCCTGAGCCCTTCTTTTCCAGTCTTTAAACAAGAGGTCCAGAAAACCACACACTGACAACAGGATGAGGTCAGAGAGGCAGCAACTTTCTTCCGAGAAGAGCGGGGTTTCAGACAGTGGTTAGAATAAGTAGAAGTTCACAGGAATAGGAGCAGCCTGGGTGCGGTGAATTCATGGTAGGAAGGGCAGTAGATAGGGCAGGTGGAACCTGGGGAATCGGAGCAGGAGATGGAGGGAAAGCTGGTTTGAGATGTGAGATATTCTCTTCCTTTTTCAGCAGGCTTGCTATGCATTATGTGATTCCCCTGCTTCCATGGCCAAGCAGCTGCAATTTCAGGGTGGGTCATAGCAGCCGCCCAGTTTCTTAGGCTGTCTGGGTTTCGTTTTTTTAATCCCCTTTCTTTCCTAGGGCTAATCCCAAAGACACAACATAGATCACAACGTCACAGCCAAATTAATTAAAGCAGATCACACCATCAAAGCCTAATTAATTGAAGCAAATCACACCATCACAACTAAATTAATGAAAGCAGATCACACCATCACAGCCAAATTAGTTAAAGCAGATCACACCATCAGAGTGAAACATATAAAGCAAGCACGATGTGAGATTTCCCTCTGTATGCTGTGAATGTTTTATTGCCATTTGCTAATAAAGAAGTTGCATTGGCCTATGGTAGAGCAGAATATAGCAAGGTGGAAAATCTAAGCAGAGATAGAGAAGGAAAGAAGGCGGAACCAGGCATATGCCATGTAGCTGCCCAAGAAGCAAGCAGTGAGGGCTGGAGAGATGGCTCAGTGGTTAAAAGCATTGCCTGTTCTACCAAAGGTCCTGAGTTCAATTCCCAGCAACCACATGGTGGCTCACAACCATCTGTAATGAGGTCTGGTGCCCTCTTCTGGCCTGCAGACATACACACAGACAAAATATTGTATACATAATAAATAAATAAATATTAAAAAAAAGAAGCAAGCAGTGAGGTAACAAACTACGAGCCTTGTGGTAAAATATAAAATAACAGAAGTGGGTTAATTTAAGATGTAAGAGTTAGTTAATAAGAAGCCTGAGCTAATAGGCCAAACAGTGTTGTAATTAATATAGTTTCTGTATGA
>NW_026068293.1:140153-144150 GCF_014885135.2 Alexandromys fortis
CCCCTGAGCTCACCCCCTGAGCTGAACCCCTGAGCTCACCCCCTGAGCTGAACCCCTGAGCTCACCCCCTGAGCTGAACCCCTGAGCTCACCCCCTGAGCTGAACCCCAGTTCACCCGCACTGGAACTGCTTCCTGTTGCTGATCTGCCTCTTCTTCCGGCCCTAAGTCGTGCTCTTCTCAAAGCAGTAAAGATTGCTTTAAACACAGAGTCACATCTCAGGATATTCTTTCTTATTTGTAATCACTAAGGGTTTAATATGTCAAGAATAAGAGCTAAAATCCAGCTGGGCAGTAGTGGCACACGCCTTTAATGCCAGCACTCAGGAGGCAGAAGCAGGTGGATCTCTGTGAGTTTGAGGCCAACCTGGTCTACAGAGCGAGTTCCAGCACAGCCAGGGCTACATAATAAAGTCCTGTGTCTCAGGGAGGGAGACAAAACCCACACTGTGAGTTACAAGGTAACACGAGCTTTCCTGACTCACTCTGCTCCTCTGCTCCCATCTTCTAGAGTGTTTTCTTGGTCATTCTGCGCCAGCCACACTAGGATCCTTGTTCTTAAAATTCACCAGATTTTGCGTGTGAAAGTCAAGTCCCATCACTCACCTGATGGGATTTAGAATCACCTAGGAGACACACCTCTGGGTATCATGAAGGCTTTTCCAGTAAGGACTGACTGAGGTGGGGAGGACCACCCTGAATATGGGCTGCACTACTCTAAGAGCTGGAGGTCCAAAGTAAAGAGAAAGAAACCACGAGGAACAGGAGCGTGTCTGCTCTGTTTACTGACTGCAGATGCAGTGTGACCAGCTGCCTTCCACTGCTGCCATCACTGCTTCCCTGCCATGATAAAATGCACCCCTCAGACTATGTGCCAAAGCAAATCTGTCCTTAAACTGTTTTCGTGAGAACACAGTAAAGTGAACAAGTACAGAAACCCGGTACTGAGGATGGGGTATTGCTGTGATAAACATGACCTATATATGGTTCCTAGGCCTCTGGAAATGGTTTTGGGTTGGGGAGTGGAAGACTTTGGGGTGGTAGGCAAGAGGAGTCCTAGAATGCTCTAAACACAGACTTTTTAATGTCACTGTGGTGTGAGTTTGGAAGAGCGGAGCACTAACAGGCAGACGGTAAGTGCCAGGCTCCCAGGATCTCAGCAGGAGCGGGCAGCACCATTCTTGTGGCCTTCTACCAAACAACCTGGCTGCACTCTGCTCATGTCCTGAGAACGTGAGTGAGGCTGATTTAAAAAGTAATAAATGAATCTGGGGGGTAGGAAATGTCACGACTGTTATTCGTTTTTAAAGATATAAGGGGGTTAGGCTGGTCCCATGAGAGGCGGCCGACCCATGAAGTGTAGCAGCAAATGACCTAAGACCTCGGTGGTACCCCAGCCCTCAGCTAGTCCCCTGAGGCCTTGGTGGTCACCTTGGCAGGTGGGAGATTGCGGAAGGTGAGAGACAGCCAGACACATCACACAGACAGAGAGTTTAGGTACAGAGTTTATTTAGTGGGTTATGGAGGGGAAAGAGAAAGGGGGAAGGGGAGAAGGGGGAAGAAGAGAGAGAGAGGCACAGAAAGAGCGATGGGGAAGGAGAGAGAGAGAGAGAGAGAGAGAGAGAGAGAGAGAGAGAGAGAGAGAGAGAGAGCAAGAGCAGAAGTTACTTCTTCAGGAGAGAGATGAAAGAGAGCCAGTACAGGCTGGAGGAGGCGGGATATCCTCTTCCCTCTGCAGAAGGGGAGGGGTTGGGAGAGGGTGGAGCTTGTCTCTTAAAGGGACAGTGTACCCAGGTGACAGACCAGGCCAGCAGATCCTAACAATGACAAGGCAGTGTTCAGGCTATATTCATGGTTACTGCTCACTAAACTTATCCAACAGTAATAGAGAGAGCCAGGCAATAGGAAAGGTGCCCTGAAAGCAATAACCCATCCACTGAGACACTAACCTGAGAAAACTAAAATTTGAGAACCTAAATTGAGAATACCACTGAAAATATTCACTGTTTGAAAGCAGCAACTAGAGAGACACTTTCTCCAGGTGCTTCAGATGTGGCTTTAGTGTGTGCAGAAGCCAATGCAACTGTGATAGAAAGGGGACGGACTATATCTTGAAGCAATAGTAGAACTTAGTAGCACCCACATGGTGTTGGCTTTATAAGTGTTACAGGATATTTGATCACACTATGAACCCCGAGATTATGTTATTTATTGGAAAAAGCTGTTCCTAGTTATGATGTGGCTCAACCCTAGTGTTATGTTGGGAGCGTAGGCCCCAGCCCCTCATATCTGTCCTAGCCCCCTGACCCTGAGAATTAAACTCTGGACTCCAAATCCAGCGGGACAACACTCCCACAGAATATTTAAGTGAACCCCCAAAAGAGGGACACGTGGTCTCTTTTTCTTCCTCCCAGTGGTCGCGTTTGCACAGTTTTCCAGTTCCCCCTCGGGGCCACCCGAAACTCCCATTAAACCTGGATATCTCTTAATTTGGTTTGTTTTAATTTGGCTTGGTTGAGATTTTGCAGAGAGCTCGCATTAGAAAAATGTTCCTAACACCTAGCACACACCTTTAATCCAAGAGCTTTCTGCTTGTTGTAAACAGGATTAAAATCAACTATCGGTCAAGAGGCCCGGCAAGCAGCCAGTTGACAGGAAAAAAACATAGAGAGCAAAAGGGAATCAGGAGGACAGATAGAGAGGCACACAGGAAGTACAAGGGAGGGGCACCAGTCTGAGAGTTTTGAGACAGCCTAGGAGAAAGTTCTTTCTGGGAGGTCAGTGGAGGTTTTCACCCCAGCATCTGGATCCCGAGTTTTTAATTGATAAAAATCAAACGATTGAGATTTAGTCAGAGACAACATTTGGCACTCCAAAATGTGCCACAACCACCAGACAGAGGAATCATGCCAGCTGCAGACAAACTGAGAAGACAGTAGCTATCTGGAAAGTCCTCAAGGAGAGAGTTAAGTATTGTTAAAAGAAAAAAATCTTTCCCTCATTAAGGATGGGAAATATCATAACACAGGACATTAGGATCCTGTACAGTCCTACTTTAAATGGCTTGAAAATAGAAGCTAAAAAAAAAAGATGAGTGACTTAACTGAGACTGACATAATACCAATTTTAATTACTAGCAGTCTGGTAATTCATATTTTTACCCTTAATAAATACTTTGTGCCAAATATGAAAAGTGGATTGATAAGATACAAGCCTTAAAAAGACTTATAAATGAAAATAAACAAAATACTCAGAAACAGACAGGAATTTAGACAAGAACCTACCACACCACATGATGAAACTGAAGAGGAGCAGCCCAAAATTGCTAGAAGACAATGTCCTCTCTCCCAACAAAGTTTATCCTCAGGGTTAGGGACATCAATAAGGGGTTGATTATAACTGGTATATGGTTGGGGTAAAAATTATGTAGGCTCAGGGATTTCTTTAAGAAACAGGGGGATGGGATAATAGGTAGATTACTATGAGCTTATTCACACATAATAATAGTGAGTAATAGAGTGAATACTTGTGAGCTATTATTCATAGACAATTTACATTGGTATAGGTTCTTATACATTGATACAAATTCAAATTGTATTTGTTATATTGAATATTCTTCTATTTCTGTTTACAATATTTGTACACCTATACAAAGTTATTTTGGCATATTGTATGCATGCTTCTACCACTGCTTAAGATATTAAGAAATTATTTAAGATAATTTTAGGATATATTTATCATATTGTATTTTACATTTCTACCTCTAATAAAGCTACTTATACATTGTTTACATTTTGAGGTCATTGACCTCATTTGCTGCACAGTTGTTTAAAGATTGTTTAATATTCTAATATGAAGCCTTAGTCTTTAAGCTATATAGGTAATAAGAATTATAGGTCAATAGTCGTCCATATTTGTCATAGTTATAGTTAGACTAATCAGGTTCTTTAGATACATAGCAATTGTGTTCTACATATATAGGTAATTTCTTTTTTTTTT
>NW_026068293.1:150117-152301 GCF_014885135.2 Alexandromys fortis
AAGCTTAGAACTCTTTTATTTTAGACAAAAGGGGGAGGTGCTGTGGAACTCCTTCAGTCAACAGCCTTGAAGATACTGGCCCACTTTGGACATGGTCACATCTACTATATATACAGATGTAAAAATATGTGCAGTCCCTTGGCTGCTGGATTCGGTTCCTGTTCCCCATACAAACAGAGGACTAATAATCTGTGAGTCTACCCCTAAATAAAGGAACCTTTATTATACTCCATTCTGAGCTAGTCTGGGACTATTTTATTTTTATCCACAACAACCTGTGTCACTATTTTGTACAACAGCCACTAGAAATAATTTGTGAAAAGTTTCCTCAATCTAAAGTTTATTATTATATGGATGATGTCTTACTGGCTGATTCAGATGCAGATACCTTAGAAAAAATGTTTGATGAAGAAAAAAGAATTTTGCCTTGTTTACAAATTGCTTCTGAAAAATACAAAGAAGAGGTTCTATCAATTATTTGTTCTATCAATTATATAAGTTTACAGAAAATTTGACTACAGAAAGTACAAATCGTGGGAGATCAATTACAAATTCTTAATGGTTTTCAAAAGTTTCTGGAAGATATTAACTGGATTAACTACTCAAGAGCAAAGTAATTCATTTCAAACCTCACAAGGATAAGGATTTAAATAGTTCAAGAAAATTATCAGCTAAGGCTGAGAGTTTTAGTACTCAGGCATTATACTGGCCCACCCTTGGGGTCTTCAACTGTAGCCACTAAGAGGACTCCTTGTGTACTTGTGTTGGTTAGTAATCAGGCACCTACACTGGCCAGCCCTAAGGGTCCTGACAGAATATGTCATCAAGTCACGTGCATATCTACCATACCCCCTTATAAAAAGCAGGACCCTCCCGTGTCTCCCTCTCTTTCCTGCTGCTCCCATCCCAGAGGGTTCTTCTGCCACCCTGACCCTTCCCTTCCCCTCAATGAACCTCCCACATGAGTTATGTTGTATAGTGTTACATTCCTTCTCACCGCTGCACCACACTGCAAAACAACAGAGATAGAATTGGCTCTGTTAGAAAACAGATTACAGGATGTACATGTAGATCACTTGATCCAAAGTTTTATTGTACTTTATTTATTTTACCTTCTACGCATAGGGATTCTTATGCAGAGAGAAGATAATATGTTAGAATGGATATTTTTAGCACACAAACAGAGTAAAAAATAGAGAAATGTAGAATAGGTTTCTGAATTGATTCTGAATGGAAAAAAATGAGACTTCACCAATTAGCAGGAACAGACAGCAGAAATTGTGGTACCATCTACTAATGCTGAAATTGCCTATTATGGGCAGAAATGAACATTGGCAAAGAGCTTGCATTAATTTTTTGGGAGAGATTAACAAATATGGCAAAAGCAAGAGACTTCCACTTATTAAAAGAATTAATTGGATTCTCCCTCATATAATAAAAGAGACACCGATTTCTGGAGCCCCTACTTTCTACAGTGATGCAAATAAATCAGGAAAGGCAGGTTGTAAGCCAGGAAAAATAAGCAAAGAGGCTCAAAGTCCTTATGATTCTGCTCAAATACTAGAGCAGTATCCCATTTTATGATATTATTAGATTTTTCTGAATCTATATTGTTACTCTCAATATACAGTAAGAGTTGTTTTACATATTGAAACTGCTGAACTTGTTTTAGATAATTCAGAGTTAACTTTGCTATTTATCCAACTACATCAAATAATCAGAAATAGAAACCATCTATTATATATAATGCATATTAGATCCCATATGTATCTACCTATGGCTATGACAAACAAAGCTGCTATGAACATAGTTGAGCACATGTCCTTGTGGCATGATTGAGCATCCTTTGGATACATACCCAAAAGTGGTATTATTGGGTCTTGAGGAAGGTTGTTTCCTGATTTTCTGAGAAATCGCCACACTGAATCCAAAGGGGGTTGTACCAGCTTGCATTCCCACCAGCAATGTAGAAGTGTTCGCTTTTTCCGCACAACCTCTCCAGCATAAGTTGTCATCAGTGTCTTTATCTTGGCCATTCTTCAGATGTAAGATGGAATCTCAGAGTTGTTTTGATTTGCATTTCTCTGATGACTAAGGATGTTGAACATTTCCTTAAGTGTCTTTCAGCCATTTTAGATTCCTCTGTTGAGAGTTCTCTGTTTAGGTCTTTACTCCATTTTTTTT
>NW_026068293.1:155110-253891 GCF_014885135.2 Alexandromys fortis
AAGCTTAGAACTCTTTTATTTTAGACAAAAGGGGGAGGTGCTGTGGAACTCCTTCAGTCAACAGCCTTGAAGATACTGGCCCACTTTGGACATGGTCACATCTACTATATATACAGATGTAAAAATATGTGCAGTCCCTTGGCTGCTGGATTCGGTTCCTGTTCCCCATACAAACAGAGGACTAATAATCTGTGAGTCTACCCCTAAATAAAGGAACCTTTATTATACTCCATTCTGAGCTAGTCTGGGACTATTTTATTTTTATCCACAACAACCTGTGTCACTATTTTGTACAACAGCCACTAGAAATAATTTGTGAAAAGTTTCCTCAATCTAAAGTTTATTATTATATGGATGATGTCTTACTGGCTGATTCAGATGCAGATACCTTAGAAAAAATGTTTGATGAAGAAAAAAGAATTTTGCCTTGTTTACAAATTGCTTCTGAAAAATACAAAGAAGAGGTTCTATCAATTATTTGTTCTATCAATTATATAAGTTTACAGAAAATTTGACTACAGAAAGTACAAATCGTGGGAGATCAATTACAAATTCTTAATGGTTTTCAAAAGTTTCTGGAAGATATTAACTGGATTAACTACTCAAGAGCAAAGTAATTCATTTCAAACCTCACAAGGATAAGGATTTAAATAGTTCAAGAAAATTATCAGCTAAGGCTGAGAGTTTTAGTACTCAGGCATTATACTGGCCCACCCTTGGGGTCTTCAACTGTAGCCACTAAGAGGACTCCTTGTGTACTTGTGTTGGTTAGTAATCAGGCACCTACACTGGCCAGCCCTAAGGGTCCTGACAGAATATGTCATCAAGTCACGTGCATATCTACCATACCCCCTTATAAAAAGCAGGACCCTCCCGTGTCTCCCTCTCTTTCCTGCTGCTCCCATCCCAGAGGGTTCTTCTGCCACCCTGCCCCTTCCCTTCCCCTCAATGAACCTCCCACATGAGTTGTGTTGTATAGTGTTACATTCCTTCTCACCGCTGCACCACACTGCAAAACAACAGAGATAGAATTGGCTCTGTTAGAAAACAGATTACAGGATGTACATGTAGATCACTTGATCCAAAGTTTTATTGTACTTTATTTATTTTACCTTCTACGCATAGGGATTCTTATGCAGAGAGAAGATAATATGTTAGAATGGATATTTTTAGCACACAAACAGAGTAAAAAATAGAGAAATGTAGAATAGGTTTCTGAATTGATTCTGAATGGAAAAAAATGAGACTTCACCAATTAGCAGGAACAGACAGCAGAAATTGTGGTACCATCTACTAATGCTGAAATTGCCTATTATGGGCAGAAATGAACATTGGCAAAGAGCTTGCATTAATTTTTTGGGAGAGATTAACAAATATGGCAAAAGCAAGAGACTTCCACTTATTAAAAGAATTAATTGGATTCTCCCTCATATAATAAAAGAGACACCGATTTCTGGAGCCCCTACTTTCTACAGTGATGCAAATAAATCAGGAAAGGCAGGTTGTAAGCCAGGAAAAATAAGCAAAGAGGCTCAAAGTCCTTATGATTCTGCTCAAATACTAGAGCAGTATCCCATTTTATGATATTATTAGATTTTTCTGAATCTATATTGTTACTCTCAATATACAGTAAGAGTTGTTTTACATATTGAAACTGCTGAACTTGTTTTAGATAATTCAGAGTTAACTTTGCTATTTATCCAACTACATCAAATAATCAGAAATAGAAACCATCTATTATATATAATGCATATTAGATCCCATATGTATCTACCTATGGCTATGACAAACAAAGCTGCTATGAACATAGTTGAGCACATGTCCTTGTGGCATGATTGAGCATCCTTTGGATACATACCCAAAAGTGGTATTATTGGGTCTTGAGGAAGGTTGTTTCCTGATTTTCTGAGAAATCGCCACACTGAATCCAAAGGGGGTTGTACCAGCTTGCATTCCCACCAGCAATGTAGAAGTGTTCGCTTTTTCCGCACAACCTCTCCAGCATAAGTTGTCATCAGTGTCTTTATCTTGGCCATTCTTCAGATGTAAGATGGAATCTCAGAGTTGTTTTGATTTGCATTTCTCTGATGACTAAGGATGTTGAACATTTCCTTAAGTGTCTTTCAGCCATTTTAGATTCCTCTGTTGAGAGTTCTCTGTTTAGGTCTTTACTCCATTTTTTTTTATTGGATTATGTGTAATTTTGTAATGTGTAATTGGTGTCCAATTTCTTGAGTTCTTTGTATATGTTGGAGATCAGACCTCTGTCTGATGTAAGGTTAGTGAAAATCTTTTCCCATTCTGTAGGCTGTCATTTTGTCTTGTTGACTGTATCCTTTGCTTTACAGAAGCTTTTCAGTTTCAGGAAGTCCCATTTATTAATTGTTCCTCTCAGTGTCTGTGCTGCTGGGGTTCTATTTAGGAAGTGGTTCCCTGTGCCAGTGAGTTCAAGTGTACTTCCCACTTTCTCTTCTATGAGGTTCAGTGTGGCTGGCTTTACGTTGAGGTCTTTGGACTTGAGTTTTCTGCATGGTGATAGATATGGGTCTATTTTCATTCTTCTACATGTTGATATCCATTTATGTCAGCACCACTTGTTAAATATGCTTTCTTTTTTCCATGTGATATTTTTTGCTTCCTTGTCAAAGATCAGGTGTTCAAAGATGTGTGGATTGATATCCAGGTCTTCTGTTCAGTTCCATTGGTCCTTCTGTCTGTTCTTATGCCAATACCAGGCTGTTTTCAGTACTGTAGCTCTGTAGTAGAGTTTGAAGTCAAGGATTGTGATGCCTCCAGAAGTTCTTTTATTGTACAGGATTATTTTGGCTATCCTGGATTTTTTACTTTTCCATATGAAGTTGAGTACCGTTCTTTGCAGGTCTTTGAAGAATTTTGCTGGGATTAGGATGGGCATTGCGTTGAATCTGTGGCTTTACCAAGTTTAATGCAGATGAATTTGAAGACATAATAGTTGAGAACCAGCTATTCCTAATGGTTATGGGATCAAATAACTCCCCAATTACAATCCCCTGGGCAAGTGGCAGACCATGCAGTCCTGATGACTTCCACTGTGCTCTCATATACCCACCCCCAATCACGTTCAGTAATAAATCTCACAGCCAGTAAAAAAAAAAAAAAATCATGAGACTTTAGGGAATGTTATATTATTTTTTTAATTTTTATTTATTTTTGTGTGTGGGGTGGTAATCAAAACAGGATTTTTCTGTGTAACAGATCAGGCTGTCCTAGAACTCACTCTGTAAACCAGGCTGACCTGGAACACAGATTCCCCCTGCCTCTGCATCTTGGTTTTTGTTGTTGTTGTTGTTGTTTTTTGTTTTTCGAGACAGGGTTTCTCTGTAGCTTTGGTGCCTGTCCTGGAACTAGCTCTTGTAGACTAGGCTGGCCTCGAACTCCCAGAGATCTGCCTGCCTCTGCCTCCCGAGTGCTGGGATTAAAGTGCACCACCACCGCCCAGCCTTCAACTTGTCATTTTTGCCTTATTTAGAGACACCTAGAAAACAACACTCTGGATGTGTCTGTGAGGCTGTTTTCTGGAGGTTGAACTGATATGGGAAGCCCTCCCCTAAATGCAGGAGACACCATTCTCTGGGCTAGGGCACCCATACTTCATCTCTCTGCACCTCGGAACTGTGGACACAACAGGGAGCAGACACCCCATGCATCTGCCACCGTGCCTTTCCTGCCAGGATGTTTTGAACCCTGCCCCCAAAGTGTAAGCTAAAATAACCCCTCCTGCCCTAAATTGCTTTTGTTAGGCATTTTGTCACAGCCTGGAGAAAACAACTAACAGACACTGGATCATACCAATCCAGCTCTTCGCCAGATCGATGCCTGGTTAGGGTAGGTGACATGGCTTGGTGGTACAACACTTGCCTGGCATACACCAAACGTTCAATTCCTAGTTTTTTTTTATGAGCCCCTTAGAGAAGAGCACCCAATTAATTCTCATCCAGCATAGATACTAAACTACACTCTATTTAGCACCCCCCACCAGACTGGGTCCTAGTTTACTTCCTATTGCCGAGACCAAAGCACCACTACTAAAAGCAACGTGGGAAGGAAAGGGTTTATTCCATTCCAAGTCACACTCTGTTACCAAGGAAAGCAGGGCAGGAACTGAAGCAGAAGCTCTGGAGGAAAACTCTGCACGGCTTGTGAACCATGCTTTCATTTACAAAACAGGACCCTGGCCCAGGGGCAGTACTTCCCACAGGAGGCTGAGCCCTCTCACATCTATCCCAACCAAGAAAATGTCCCACAGACCAGCCCGCTGGTCAATCTGATGGAGGCTTTTTCTCAATTGAAGTTCCCTCTCCTTAGATGACTCTAGCTAATGTCAAGATGACAAAAATCTAACCTGCATACCGTGTACCCGAAAACTTAAATGTTTCGGGGGAGATAAAGCAGGTACATACTCATTAAATAAATTCGTATTTAGAATCCCAGTAAATTAAATGGAGACTTGAAGCTAAGAGTTAATCGTAGAACTGTCAAGGTCAAGACAGGCAAGTCGTCCATTTGACTCTTGAATTCAGGACGTCAGACACGTTAGGCAAAAGCTCTTCCAAGGAGCTACGCCTGCCACAGCTCCTTTTTGTGCCCCTCAAAGGGAGCATGAAACAGACAGAACTACTAAAGTCCGGTTTCCCTAGCTTTCTCGGGCATCTCTCACAGCCCGAACTCCCAGCGTTTTCTGTTCTCTGGGAGCCAGTTCTTCCCAATATTCTCTCAGGGGACACTGAAAGTGATCCGGCTGGTTTCCCGGCACCCACGACGACCCTCAGCCAAGGCAGAGTCCACGTGATGTAACCGACTGGCACCGCTCTTTCTTAGACATGAAACTTGCTGACCATACTGTACGCCAATTCTCCCTGCCTGACCAAGTCTTGTGCTCCCCAAAGGGCCTGACAGAATACTTTATCTAAAAACACTGGCCGATAAAACAATACAAAATTCGGTCCTGGGAGACTCTCCAAGCTTAGTGCTAATCACGAAGCTCAAATTTATACTGCGGTCCCGCCCTTCCAGCGTCGCCTAGGCTGTGTCTCACACAACAAGCCCGCCCTCCCCGCTATTCTTTGAACAGGGAAACTTCTCGAGCTCTTACAATTAATGCCCGGCGCCTCCCTAGGTGCCTTTTCCAATTGGGAAAGCTTCACTTCCGGCTTCCGGCAAAATGGTTTATTCTAAGCCACCTAGCCACGCCCCTTTCACTCTCGTTTCCAGAACGAACCGGAAAAGGTCGCGCAACCCCGCGTTCACAACCCGGAAGTAGATGCTTCTCACGGAAGCCGGCTTTGGCCCTGCGGCTCCTGCAGTCGCCGCGGAGAAATTGTTGGAGCTGGCAGCCTAGGAATGGTGAGACCTCGCGGTTCGTCTCCTAGTGTTCTCAGTAGAGTTGGGGGCAAAACGGAGTTTCACAATGTGCCGCGGGGCACAACCCCCCCAAAATTCGGGGCCCCGCCCCGGTATCGGCCCGAAAAATCTGCGCATGCGTGAGTCTGATCGAGCTAGAATCGGGCCTGCGGCGTTGCACGCATGCGCAAAGGTGGCATGTTTGAGGTGGGGTGAGACCTGGCCGGGAGTTGGTCCTGGTTCGCTGTCACCAGCCGGTGGGGCTCAGAGCCAGACTGCGAGCGCATCGCGGTTTATCGGTGCAGTACTGTGTGCTGCAGCGCTGACTAAATTTCCACTTCTCCCCAGAGTCCCTGAAACAGCCCCGGACTGACCCCTCACCTCGGGTGGGCTCCCGCGGGAAGGGCGCGGAGGGACGGGAAGGAAGGGCAAAGACCGCTTCAGTTGCGTGTGGGACTGGGCACCTTCCCCCTCTCCGGCGGTGCCCGCGTTCCCCGGCCGTGACCTGCGGAGCAGGGCGAGGGGCAGAACTCGGAACTTTGCCCCGGGAGGCACCGGAGTCCGGAGGGGCGGGGCCTGCAGACAGCCCTCCGGGAAGTCTGTCTCTTGAGTTTTCCTGGGGCTAGAGGCGGGTCTGCCAAGGCAGTGGGGATTCACCCAGTTCCCAAACCAATTTTTAATCTTCAGCACCCACTTATGTAAAAGCCGCAAAAGGAAGGGGAAGAAAGGTGTAGTGAGACACCGGGATTCTGTCTATCCTCCCCGGCTGCGGCCTAGGAGAGGGGTTGGGGCTGCTGCTGTGAGCGGGCCATTGAAGAAAAAAAGCGAGCCAGGAATCCCTTGACTCTTTTTGACAGTCAAGATGTTTCATTTGGGACTTGCTGGTAAAATTAGAGGGGTCTCTGAACCGAGTGTGTCTTTTTTTTTTTTTTTCTCGAGACAGGGTTTCTCTGTGGTTTTGGAGCCTGTCCTGGAACTAGCTCTTGTAGACCAGGCTGGTCTTGGAACTCACAGAGATCCGCCTGCCTCTGCCTCCCGAGTGCTGGGATTAAAGGTGTGGCGCCACCACTACACAGCTCGCGAGTGTGTCTTTTGTCTTCAGCTTTTATCACGCTCCCCAAGGGCTCAGTGACTTCCACATAGCTACTTAGATTTTTGTTTCTGTTTTTTGAAGCAGTTTTTGAAGTTTTATATAGCTCTGGCTTGCTGGGTAGGCCAGGCTGGCCTCAAACTCGACAGGGATCCACCTGCCTCTGCTTTCTGGTACAGGGATTAAAGGCAGGAGCCAGCACACCAGGTAATAGCTACTGAGGGTTAACTGTAATCGGGAGTGGCGCTTCATGCCTCTTCCCACTACATATGCCCTCCCTACCTCATGAGACAGGAAACACGAGCAAGTTCAGGAAGTGGGAAGTAGGTAGGTTTGGCCCCTTAGAAACCTGAGCCTGAGGGAGCTTTATTTCTCCTTTGCAGACTCTCTACTCGACTTCTAAGCTCTCTTGGTCAGAATCCTTGGATGAGCGTGCGGGACCCTTCCTCCTAGCCCTGTGGTTTGGAGCCAGTGGCTTTGGGACTGTGAGAGGATGGACAAAGGTAGTATGAGGCCAGGCCAGCTCCCCAGATGCTCGGGCACCAAGCATCTGCTGATTTTAACCCCCCCCCCCCCCCCCCCCCCCCCCGGGCCTTGCACAAGTGTCTCAGTTCTGGCTGGGCCTTGCCACCTCCCCCTGGGCCAGCACCACCCATGCACCTCTTGGCAGAGCCACAATTGACTGACCTGCTGCTGAGCTGCTGCTCTTTGGCACGCTGCATTTTGATGGCAGAGGGAGCAGTTATGCCCAGAGCCCGGTGTGTCGGCATCACCAGTCTGACCTGAGCACCATGTGCTGCGCGACATGACAGGTGGCACCGGGAGAACTGCCCAGCATGGAAGGTCTGGGCCAGGTCTGAGCCCAGACGGGATCTGGATGGCCGAAAACCCTACCTTAGAAGCTTCGAGCCTCAAGGAGGCAGGGAAAGGGCTGAAGGGACTAGCAAGGGGTGGGGGTGGGGCGCTGAAAAAAGGGGTCCCATGTGCAGAGGGTGCCTGGGAAGCCTGAGTTCACCATTTCTATTTTTCTAGATCCCCAGGGGCTGCTAGATTCATCCCTGATGGCATCAGGCACTGCCAGCCGTTCAGAGGATGAAGAGTCACTGGCAGGACAGAAGCGAGCCTCCTCCCAGGCCCTGGGTACTATCCCTAAACGGAGAAGCTCCTCCAGGTAGCCGGGTTCCGAGAGACTGGGAAGGGGAGGGCTTGTGGGGTTAGCTACCACATGCTTTAACCTTTGCTGGGAATGGCCCTCTGACCCTGCCTTGGGTCCAGACAGAGCCGGTGCTTTTCCTTTCCGAATTCCCCTGCTGTTCCCTCCCGGTAGCATTCAGGACAGGCAGAGGGGTTACCAGCCTCTGTGGCGTTTGCAGTCTCTAACCTGTAGCCTCTCATCTCAGGACTCGCTTATAGCCATTCCCTATGCACTGAGCCAGGCACTGGTGGAAATGAAGGCAGCGGGGCAGTTAGCGCCCACTGGAAGCCTGCTCTTTAGAGGCTGGATGGGCTGACCAGTGGCTAACAGTGCAGGGCTTCCTACAGGTTCATCAAGAGGAAGAAATTTGATGACGAGCTGGTGGAGAGCAGCCTGGCCAAGTCTTCCACCCGGGTGAAGGGGGCCAGTGGAGGAGAGTCGGGCCGCTGCTCAGGGAGCGAGCCCTCCTCTAGTGAGAAGAAGAAGGTAAGGAACTGGTACAGCAAGGAGCCAGGTGTGCTGGAGTCTGTTTCCCCAGATAGATGAGGCTGTGAGGGGACCAAGCTGCCCCGCCCCCACTCTAGGCCCCTCCCTTCTGTCTTTCCCTACTCCCTTTCTTGCTGCACTCCTCACTCTGCCAGTGCATCCTGTATCACATTCGGTGTGGGAGGCAGGGAGCATGTATCTATTCTGGGAGCAGACAGCTTGTTCCCAGCATTGCAGGGTGTAAAAATAACCCCCAGGTGGCATTGCTCTGGCCCCAGACAGTGTACCAGCAAGAGTAGTTCCCTGGTATCCTCCCCACCCACCCTCCATTCTCAACCCAAGGGTACCACGAGCAGAAAGAAGACCCCATCTGGTAAAGAATTATGCAGAAGTAATTTGGTGGGGGTGGGTATTGGAAAGCTGAGCTCTCAGCTTGGCTCCCTGGTGTTCCCTGAGCCTGCAGCTGTCACAGTTTGTGAAGCAGTAGGTCGGAAGCCCTAGCTTTTCTGCTACCAGCTTTGAGTTTATTGTGGTCCTGCCCTGTACCCAGGTATCCAAGGCCCCCAGCACACCTGTGCCACCCAGCCCTGCCCCAACCCCTGGACTCACTAAGCGTGTGAAGAAAAGCAAACAGCCACTTCAGGTAACGAAGGATCTGGGCCGCTGGAAGCCTGCAGACGACCTCCTACTCATCAATGCTGTGCTGCAGGTAGTTCACCCCCCAACCCCACCATGGGACTGGGGCTCCCTTCCCCTACCCTCCAAATCCCGAACCCCACACTAGCTCAGTAGGACCCTATGGCTTCCAAGGGAAGGATTCTTCCCAGTGCTGAGACTGGAGCAAACCAGTCTGGGTCTTGCAGACCAATGACCTGACATCCGTCCACCTGGGTGTGAAGTTCAGCTGTCGTTTCACCCTTCGGGAAGTTCAAGAGCGTTGGTACGCGCTGCTCTACGACCCTGTCATCTCCAAGTAAGTGGGCTAGCTCCAGTAGAGGGGAGGTACTGGGGGTACCCAAATTTGGAACTAGATATAGGAAAGCCAGATTCTACCAGGGCCCAAAGGAAGGGCTTGGGAGGCAGGTCTGGGACCTTGTGTCCCCTGGGATAATTGGGGACCTGCCAGGTTCACAGAGCAGCTCCTTCCTCTAGCTCCTTATAGTCCCAGGTGGAGAGAAGCGGCAGTCTGGCGGTAGAGAAGGTGGCATAGGAAACAAATGGCCACAAGTGCCAGGAGCCCCAGGTCCACCAGGGTCACCTCTGAACTTTTCCACACTGGCCTCTCATAGATCCTTATATGAAGAGGGAACTGAGCCCCTTGCACTCAGGAGGCAAAGGCAGGTGGGTCTCTGAGTTCAAGGCCAGCCTGGTTTACACAGAGTGAGTTCCTGAATGTCGATGGCTACACAGTGAAACCCTGCCTTGAAAACAAACAAACAAACAAAAAAGAGAACTGAAACAAAAGAGTCCCTAGACCTGCTAGGTTCAGAATTCCCACTAAGCTCACGCACATAGGCAGCGTGCTCCTCAGTCACTTAGTGCTGTGTCCTCAGAGCTCGGGCTGATGCTGAGCATCCATCCTCTCCTCCACAGCCCTGCCACCCATCGTAGCTGTAGCCCTAGCCCAGAGACGCCAGAATACAGGCTGGCCTCAGCATGGGAAGAAGGGGACAGTAGCAGTGGTTAATGAGTGCAGCGTTAGCCGTGTACTGGGGAAGGGCTAGAAGGAGTTACAGCTTGTCCCATCCCAGCTCTTTCCTGTATGCTGTTTTGAGCCCAGGTTTTACTTTGTACACCTGCCTGATTTCGAGCTTCTCTGTAGCCTAGACTGGCCTTGAACGTTGAACTGTCCTCCTGCCTCCATCTTCTGCAGGCTGGAATTACAAGCGTGTGCCACCACACTGGGTTTTTAGAGAATGTGACTTCCATTTAATGAGTTGCCTCTTCATTCACTGGACCATGCCCCGGTGCTGTGCTAAGCCTCAGGTTATTTCTACCAAGGACTTCTAGGCTTGGGATCTCTTAAGTCCCAAAGGTTTATAGGTTTGGGGGGGAGTAGGAACCCCAGAATACTTGACTCCCTCCGTTCAGCTCTGTCCTTCATCTCTTTCCATGCTCAGGCTGGCTTGCCAGGCCATGAGGCAATTGCACCCAGAAGCCATAGCAGCCATTCAGAGCAAGGCCCTGTTCAGCAAGGCTGAAGAGCAGTTGCTGAGCAAAGTAGGATCGGTAAGGTTGAGGACTGGGACAGAGTACAAGCTGGGCCACCTGGAAAACCACCAGAGTGGGGAGCCCTGTCTGCCCTGTCTGTGGTCTGCACACGTGCAGATGGGCACGTCTGCTGGGACCTTTGTGATGGGTCTTGGGAGAAACCATTCCTGACCCCCTGGTTGACTGTTGCTTCTTCCAGTTCCTTGGGAGGGCTTGGGGACAAGGACAGGGCGGGAATGAGGAAACCCTGGCATGAAAAGCTTATTTGTTGTTTCCAGACCAGCCAGCCCACCTTGGAAACCTTCCAGGACTTGCTACACAGACACCCTGATGCCTTCTACCTGGCTCGTACTGCCAAGGCTCTGCAGGCCCACTGGCAGCTCATGAAACAGTATTATCTACTTGAGGACCAGACAGGTAACACCCCAGGAACTGCAGTGTGAGCGGCCAGGTGTTCAGGTGGGAGAGCTTGTGTGAAGTGCTCTGGGCACAGCTGCCTGCCGGTGTCAGAAGCCCCTAGTATCCTCTTCACCTCGGTTTGGAAAAAAAAAAAAAAAACCAGCAACAAAACTTGCTTCCTTGTAGAGCTGGTAAGGCCTTTGGCCTCCTGGAAAGGGAGACCAGCTTGCCTAGTATCTTGTGCTTAAAGTCCAAATAGCAGTTATTACTGCTTCTTGTTTTTGGGTCTTGTTTTTTTCTTGACCTATCTTGCCATCACAAACGATACATTAGTATATTATTTATAGGTAGCATTAAAACTGGAGCAGCCTGGGAGTGTCCGTCTTTATTCCCTCTTCCTCATGTCCTCAGAGATAATGGCTGCCTTTACAGTTACCCTGTCAGCATACTGCACCCCCTCCCCCATTGCCTTGTTGTGGACCAGGGAGTGTGTGTTGTCAGGTGGTTTAAGCCTAGGACTCTCCAGTGGGACTTGGTAGCTAGGCCCGCATCTACTTCTTCCCCGAGGGCTGGAGCGCTTTCTGCCACCCTCTTACCATTGAACTCCCTTCTCCAGAGAAGAAGTACTGGGAAAGCCATCTGGTTAGGCTGCAGAAAGCCTGTAGGGGGACTGGTGACCCAGGTCCTGGTGTCTGTGGCTTGGGCACACTCTTCTTGCCCGAATCCACTGCCTGCTGTGTAGTGCACCACACCATCATAGTTCCCTGTACTAGGAAAGTGAAGCCCTTCACTATGGATTCTCCTGCAGCTCTGCTTCCAAAAGATGGTCTCCTGCATGAGGCCCGAAGAAAATACAGCCACAGGTTTTAGTGCTCCAGGAGCTTTCTGTCTTACCTGTCACTGAATCTTCACAGAGACCATTTGCTAGGTGATATTTATTTCTATGGCTTTAAAGCCAGCTTGTCTTTGTTTTTATTGTTTTTTGGTTTTTCGAGACAGGATTTCTCCGTGTAGCCTTGGCTGTCCTAGAATTTACAGAGATCCGGAAGTCACTCTGTTGACTGAAAGCCTTATCTAAAGGTTATAGAATTTTTTTCCTTCGAGAGTCTTTGTGTGGGAATTAGTTTCTCATTGCTTAGATCCCAGGGTCCCAAGGATCAGACGGTTTCCTTGGCTTAACCAGCAGGTTGGTCACACATCAGTCATGGATTTTAGGTGGACCTGATGGAAGGCAGCTTGGTGGCAGTGACCAGAGAGCCTACTCCTCTGTCACCACAGTCTCTGGCCTCCTGTGTAGCCCTCCAACCCCCAAACTGGCTGCTGGCTGCCCTGCTGTAGAGCGCCACTGCCGTCTTGGCACAGCTGGCCAGAAGTCGCAAGTTCTTATATTCTGGGCTCCTCAGTTTCTTCTGTTCTCACCAGAAACTTGAAAACTTTCATGAAACAATATTTTTTCAGAACATAACCGTTCGGTTCTAATATTAATTCTCCTGCTCCGTTTCATCTCTTAACAGCAATAAAACTAACTTCATGGCTTCATGGCCCATAAGGAGTCACCCCCACAGGTTGAAGTGGAAGCAGTGCTGCACGCCTCTTAGGGCCGCCAGAAGGCTGTGCCGAGCATCTGCGCTCTGCTGCCCCTCATATACAGGGGAGCTGAGCAGTCCTCCCCTGGTCTCTGACCCCTCACGTGTACAGGGAGCTGAGCAGTCCTCTCGTGCTTAGTATGAGATGTCACGGGTGAGCGTGTCATGCACCACAAGCCCATGCAGGTCAGCTGTAGATCCCTCATCTTGAACCACCTCTGTCCCAAGTTCAGTGGCAGTATGCATTGTGTCAAGTCAGAGTGTCGCTGACTTGGGACAGTGCTCCCTCTGGCTCTGGTACCCTGGCTACCCGGCTCGCCTGGCTGTTGGCAGCCGGGGCTGGAGAAGGAACCTCGACATTTACACTTCCTCTGTTGTTTGTTCAGTGCAGCCACTGCCTAAGGGGGACCAAGTGCTAAACTTCTCTGATGCAGAGGACCTGATTGACGACAGTAAGCTCAAGTGAGTTCCTGGAGAGGGTTGACTCCAATTTGTTGGGCACACCAGGCTGCCCAGCAGACGTAGCTTCAGTTGCAGCTGCTGGGCCTAGCCACCCTGTTGCACCCTCTCCTATGGGGGCCGCTTAAGCTCACTGCCTTCCCTTTCCCTGCCTGGTCCCAGGGCTAGGCCAGGCCTTAACTTCCTGAGCCCCAAGGCTGAAGAGCCTGGGGTGCCCTAGTGGGCCAGGTACCGGGGCCTAATAGTGGGCCTGATTCACCCTTTTCACCACCCCAGGGACATGCGAGACGAAGTCCTGGAGCATGGTAAGCCTGCCCTCCTGGGGACAGTGGGGGTGGAGGGGACCAGTTCAAGGTGCTGGTGGCATCAGTGTTCCTTCTTAACCTCACCTCAGAGCTGACAGTGGCTGACCGGCGGCAGAAACGAGAGATCCGGCAGCTGGAGCAGGAACTGCATAAGTGGCAGGTGCTTGTGGACAGCATCACAGGTGAGGCTGGGGACCAGAGAGCATTATCTGTGGTATCTGTCCCGTCGAGCCCCTTTGCTTGCCCTATCTGGGTATGCTGTTTGCCAGCCCAGTCCCTGTCTTCCCCACCCTGGTGCAGGGCTGGGAATTTCCTACTTGCTTACTCTGCTCTTCCTCAGGCATGAGCTCTCCAGACTTCGACAACCAGACCCTGGCCGTGTTGCGGGGCCGCATGGTGCGATATCTAATGCGTTCTCGTGAGGTAAGACAGGTTGTCACTGTTCCCACCCTGCCTAGGCACCCGTCCTTGTTGTCCCTTACTCTGCCCAGTCCTTGTTTTCTCATTGTTCCCTGGCCTATGTGGGGCTCCTTTACCTCATTCCCTGACCCAGCCCTCACCTCCACCATTTTCCCAGATCACCCTGGGCAGAGCAACCAAGGACAACCAGATCGATGTGGACCTGTCTCTAGAAGGTCCAGCCTGGAAGATCTCCCGCAAGCAAGGTATACCATCCTGCCACTCCAGCGGCCTCTCACTGGACTTTCCAGCCATGGGCCGTGGGCCTCAAGAGCCCTCATGGGCCCAAGAGGAATTGGTGCCCTGAGGTCTCTTGAGGGGGTCTGAAGCGCCTTCAAACCCTCTTCCCCAGGAAGCGGAAAGGCACTTGGCTTTATCTCTGGGCTGTCTCCCTTGTCATTCGTTTTCCTTTCTGCCTCCACAGGTGTCATCAAGCTGAAAAACAATGGTGACTTCTTCATTGCCAATGAGGGCCGGCGGCCTATCTATATCGATGGCCGGCCTGTGCTGTGTGGTTCCAAGTGGAGGCTTAGCAACAACTCTGTGGTGGAGGTGAGTTGGAGATGGAGCATGCCAGGTGCATGACAGTCTAGCCCATGGATGTCCTGTTCCACCTCTGTACTGAGCCGTCTTTCCTGCCCAGATCGCCAGCCTGAGATTTGTCTTCCTCATCAACCAGGACCTCATTGCCCTCATCCGGGCCGAGGCTGCCAAGATCACACCACAGTGAGGCGGGTAGCAGAAACCAGGGCATCCTCTAGCCTCAGTTTCCCCTGTCATTCCAGCTCCCTTGAGCTGGGAACTCAGGCTCCTGGAAAACCCTTCTACCCAGAGTGGGTAGTGGAGACCCAACTTCTGGCCCATTGATTTGAGCCTTTGAGGCAAGGTGGGAATCACCATGGGGAAGCAAGAGAGGCTGGGACCCCTGAGCCTCCCCAGAGCCAGAGCCCCCATCATTGCCACATCACTCCTGTGTCTCCAGTGGGTCAGCTTTAGACTCTTCTTTTTTGTTTTTCTTTTTGTAAATAAAAAGCACTGAGTTCCAAAGTAGTTTCTTTTATTTGTGTGTGTGTGTGTGTGTGTGTGTGTGTGTGTGTGTGTGTGTGTGTAATATAAAAAACATGAGGACAGGTGGAGATGGGCACATGCAAGGAATGGCAGAACCCCTCCTTGAACTCAGGCCTCTGCCTCCATCTGGTGGCGGGTCAGTGGAGTAGAACCTGTGGACCCCTAGTCTGGGGCCTGCCTGAGGCTCCAGCTCACCCTCCGAGGCTAGGCTAAGCCGCTTCCTTTCTCGGGCTCCCTGCCCTGAGCCAGCGGGCAGCGCACAGCTGTGAGGCTCAGAGAGCAGCAGTGACAGGTGTTGGTAGTGCTGACCTCCAGCGGTCAGACCCCTGTGCCTTCTTCCTGGGTCCACTGGACTGTGCCAGGACCGTGGCAGCCAATGAGCACCATCTCCAGGCTGTGGGGATCCCAGGGCAAGGCCCGGCTCCCTGACCCAGGAGGGGGCTCTCCAGTACTGGTAGCCTCAGCCTGGCTCACAGGTGCTGGGGTCCCAGTCCTAGCCTCTTCCTCAGGAGGGGGTGATGCTGGGGTGCTTGGCTCTGAGCAGAGGTCTCCAGAGCCAGGGGGCTCCGAGTCTGAGGTGGAGGTCCATAAAGCTGTGGCTCGAGGCCAAGGGGAGCTCTGAGATGCTGGGGGGCCCCAGGGCCAGGGTGCCATGAGGGGAGGGGGGTACCCTGGACGAGGGTGAGGCCAGGTCCCACTCAAGACAGAGCCTGCTGGGGGCTGCAGGCAATAGGAGGATGCCCCAGTGTCCACACGCAGGGGCTGTAGCAGCCCAGAGGCAGTGGCTGGGCACGGCCCCTCCCCTGATACCTGGGGACACTGGCCTTCCCCTTGGGGCACCAGGATGAGATGCACGGCCTGGCGAAGTGACTGCAGTCCCTCTCGCATCTGCAGCACCTGTTCTGACAGCTCCATCACCTTGGGGGGAAGAGGTCACAAGGTCAGCAGGCCAGCTATCTCAGCAGAGCCTGGTGGTCCCTCCCTGCTCCCGTCTCATCCACCCACCGCCTGCCGCAGCTTGTCCAGTGTGTCTGTGCTCCTTGCCTCACTGGGCCCCAAGGGGACGGTGAGCAGGCCACTCTCTGTGGAAAGGATGGGGTTATCAGCCAGAGCTGCTAAAAGATAGACAGTTTAGGATCCAGGCCCGGCCTTCTTAGACCACTGACCTGGCTCACCCAGCTCCCTGCTGGGCTTAGTCAAGTTGTTAAGTTTTGCCTCAATTATCAGCAGCATGAAAACCCCTCCCAGCAGCCCTGAGTAACACTGTCCAGTGTCCTCCTCCCTGCAGGATGAGATAGTCTCATAGCCCATGGTACTCTTAGATCTCCTGAATAGCCAAGGCTTGTCTTGAACTCTGTCTGCTTCCACCTCCATGGCATTATGCTGGCATTATGGGCATATGCCACCATGTCTAGCTGGGAGTTGCTCTTTGCATCTGTCCCTCATTCTCCTAGAGGATGCGCTGTCACTCTCTCCTTTCAGGCTGCCTCTTTCCAGCCCTCTCTCCATGAGGGCATTAGGAAGGTTCTCTGATTAACATGCACAACAACCCATCGTATAGACGGGAAGCCGGATCAAGATGCTGAGTTTATACTGTTAGAAAGCCGACAGGGCAGGCATCCAAGTCTGCATCCCAGTCCTCACCAGCAGCCTGCAGGGGCGTCCAGGCAGGCTGCCCAGCCAGTTCCTCTAACACCAGGCTCAGACACCACAGTGTTTGACATCCATGAGGAAAATGGGGTGCCCACCCACACTCTCTGTCCCCCAGCCCAGTACCTGTTCCTGGAGAGGGGCTGCTGCTACATTCTGGGCCAGACTGACCCACTCGGAAAGAGAACTTGTGCTGGTCCGAGCCACAGCCATCCTCAATGCCATCTACGACCCTGTGGGTACAACAGATCAAAACAACAAATCAGACAATAGGCAGCCACCGTGGTTCTAGGACGGCCAGGACTGTTGAAACAGAGAAACCCTGTCTCAAAAAACCAAAATAAATAGATAACAAATAAAATATTTTCTTAAATGTGAAAATATGAAACCAGGCATGGTGCACATATGTAATCCCAGCACTCAGGAGACAGAAGCAGGAGGGTCACTCGGTGGAGAACAACCTGGGTCACATAGTCTCAAAAATAAAAATGGCTAACACTCAGGGCAGGGTATGCTTAACTGTACCTCCATCCTATTACCACAATCTTGCCATGAAGTCCAGGACCTGCTCACCTGGGACTCAGGTCTGGGGGTACATTCCATGGCACAGAGGGCAACCTCAGCCCGTCTAGGGTCCTTGGATGAGCAGAGGGGCCAGCCTCGGGCTTCAAAACCCCTGGCCTACTTGGCCGCCCTCTGCCTCCTAGACGTGGTCGGGGTGCAGTTCGACGTGGGGATAGGAGTTTGGCAGCTGAGGAGGAGGAGGTGCAGCCAGGTGACAGCAGAGGACTGGAAGGCTCATCCGCTGGGGCCGGTGAGACCGTGTGTCCCTGCTCCCCGTCCGTCTCCTTCTCCTCCAGGGTGGACATGAGGGTATTGTCACCACTCAGGGAGCTGGTATCCACCTGGGGACAGAGGGGATGGGGTTCAAGACGGGTGGCCACTGCTGTGCTTCTCCCCCTCCTCCCAAGGCACAGGAAAGACCCCCACAAAGAGGAAAAGGCCCTGGCAGAAGTAACCTGCACCACTGTTGGTGATGAAATCGCCAAGCCCTGGAGGAAATCTTCCGCCAGGTTCCACCCAAATGTGGATATAACACCCCTCTATTTAGTCCTTCTGACTGACTGTGCTGACTGACTGACTAGTATGTGCTAGTGAAAATCCAGGGGACCCCAAGACCTCTGTGCTGGGTCAAAGGAGAGATGCCCCCCATAGTCTCAGGCATTTCAACACTTGGTCTCCAGTTGAGGGCACCTTTGATGAGGGTTAAGAGGCGTGGCTTTGCTGGATGACGGTAAGAGGGCTTTGAGAGAAAAGCAGTCTCTACCCCTTCCGCTTCGCTCTCTCAACTCCTGCTCCCACCGCCATGCCAGCTGTCCAGCCTTTGGACCCGTGAGCCCAGATAAACCCTTCCTTCTGTAAGACGCTGGTCATGTTTTATCAGCAGGAAAGTAACTAATCCACCTCAGAACGTGCTCTTGGATGACGAAGAGGCAAGGGCCTCCACAGGGCTCTGTTCAGAAGCAACCCCCAGGGCTGCTGCCAGTCTGACCACCCCTTCATCTGCAGCTCACAGGGTTCTGCAGGTTAGCAACTGAGCGTGGCTTCCTTCCCAGTAGAGTTTGTTCTGGTCAGAGCCCAGTATGTCTGGCTTGTTTTTCTGAGACAAGTAGCCCGGGCTGTCCTGACCTACATTGACCAGGTTGGCTCTGCCTCCTCAGTGCTGGAATTAAAGAAATGTGCTACCATGCCCTGGCTTGGACTGACTTCTTTTTTTTTTTTTTTTTCGAGACAGGGTTTCTCTGTGGCTTTGGAGCCTGTCCTGGAACTAGCTCTATAGACCAGGCTGGTCTCGAACTCACAGAGATCCGCCTGCCTCTGCCTCCTGAGTACTGGGATTAAAGGCGTGCGCCACCATCGCCTGGCTTGGACTGACTTCTAAAACTGTTGTTAGCTGTGGTAGTGGTGGCAGCGCGTGCCTTTAATCCCAGCTCTTGGGAGCTCTGTGAGTTCAAGGCCAGAGGGAGTTCCAGGCTACACAGAGAAACCCTATGTCTGGAAACAGAAAAAGAAAGGGCTGAGTGTGGATTTCTGCCCTGAGGTGTGTGTGTGTGTCTATCACACAACCCCACACCTCCCTCTTTACTCTCCCAACTTGGTTCACTTCACCTGCTCCCTGGCACCCCAGCCCCTCCATACACATACCCAGCACCCTTACCTCGGCAGAGACACCTCCAGCCCCCAGGTTGTAGCTGAGCTCCCCGCGGAGGCCACGGCTAAAGCGTGGGGCGAACTCAGGGTACAGGGCCAGGCTTTCATGCAGCCCAGCCAGCTGCAGACACTGCAGGACACAGTATGTCAGCCCCTTCACATCCGCATTGGCCTTCACTACCTGCTCCCGCCGGGGTAGTTCACAGCCAATCAGATCACCCTTCCCTGAGGAGAGGAAGTCAAGGGTAGCAAGTCATTAGGAGAGGGGAGATTAGAGCTGTCGACTGAGCACAAGGGCCTGGCTGGGGTGGGATGCCCAGGTCGCGCTGGTCACACACACGAACAGACACACACACACATGCACACAGAGTGAAGAACAGTGGGACCCTGGCTCAAGCACAAGGGCCTGGCTGTGGTGAGATGCCACGCTGGTCACACACACACACACACACACACACACATGCGCGCGCTCGCAGTGAGGAACAGTGGGACCCAGGCTCTCAAGCACTTCCAACGGTTGAAACCTCTGCATCTAAGTAGGATGTCATCAATTCCTGTGGTTCACAGACAGGCAATTAATTAGACTCCCCTGGGGAAATTAAACCAATCAGACTCCCAGGCCCTGGCCCAACTTTTACTTTTACAATCTGATTTTCTTAAAGGCCCACAGGTGATTTGGATGTGGCTCGTATCTGTTTAGCTCCGTGTGGTATGATGAAGATGTCAGGTGGCTGTGCTGTCTTCGTCCCTGGTCTAGGCCGCCTCCTCCACACTCGGGATGGGGACGGGAGCGCCTTCATATCCCCACCAAGGGTTTTCCAATGCTAAACTGAGACTACCACCTGGCTGACAGCAACTATCACATGACGTAATGTCCTACAGCCTCAGGGATGTTGGATGGGGAGGGTTTTAGAATCACACCCGTCTGTGGTCCTGATGGAGAACACGGAGTGAGTCAGTGCTGGCCCCAGACAGAGCCAACCAGAGAACGAATTTTGTTGTTTTCCTCTCTCTTGTTCCCTTTTGGTTGTCCCCAGCCTGGACACGGGCATAGGCAGCTCAGCCCTGTCAGAGCAGCCAGGAGATTAGAAAGAGCAGTCAAGGCCTTAGGACAAGGCAGGTGGCTGCCAGTCAGCCCACGCACAGCCCAGAGGCCTCTAAATGTCCGTGCAACTAATTTAAGTTCTCCGTTCTTGGTTTGAGGCTCCCTGGATCCTTCGAGAACTGTTTGGATTACAGAGATACTTTGTGGAGGAGCTGTCTTTTGTATCATCTGAGATAAGATAGGTGTCATCTGTTCTCATCAAAGAAATGACACAAAAGGAGAAAAGAGGGACTAAGGACAAAGTCAACAGCAGCCAGAGACCTGCCACTGCACCTGGGCCACAGCCTCCAGGCCCAGCTCATCCAGTTGCCACCTCTACCAGAGGTCTTGGAACACTTGGCTGAATCAGTTCACAAACAGGCTGGGACCAGAATCACTACTGTTGACTACAGGGCCAGACTCACCTGCCAGGAGTCAGCTGGGTGCACCTGAGTACCCAGCTGAGAGGCAGGTGGGAGGCCGGGACGAAAGCAAAGTGGAAACCAGGTCACAGCTGGGCACACGTACTCCCAGCCCTCAGAGGCTAAAATAGGAGACTGGGCCACACCGCACACACAGAACAAAACACTCAGTTCTCAGGCAGGATCGGAGCCTGGCACTCGCTACCAAGTGACCACCGTATAATCCTGCCAGTCTGGCCGTCACCCTTTGTCTTTCCGGCCTCCTAATTTCTTTAGCTCAGTTCCTCGGAGGTTTGCAGCCACAAGTGCCCCTCAGTTCCTCAAGGGTTACCAGCCATACCCGTGCGGCCCAACTCTACCTTCCTTAGTTATTTTCTCTCTTTTGCTTTTTGAAACAGGGTTGAATTTATCCCAGGTCGGCCTCCAGCTCCCTATGTAGTCTAGGGTGGCCTAAACTTCTCATCCTCCTGCCTCCACCTCCCGAGTGCTGGGATTACAGTGTGTGCCTCTGTACCTGGTTTTATGTAACATCAGGGCTAAACTTGCACTCACTGAGCTTCATAGCAGGGCTTGCCCCTGCGTTCCTCTCTCCCTCCCTCCGTCCTCCCCTCTCTTTGCTTTTCCTTTCCCTTTCTCCTCCTCTCTCAGATGGTCTCACTATGTTGCCTAGGCTGACTTACAACTACTGGGTTCAAGCGAATCTCTTGCGTGAGTAGTCCACCTGGCTTGGACTCCAAGCATGTGCCAATACCTGGCCGTAACTCCATTTCCTCAGTCCTAGTATACACTGCATCTAGGCTCATGAAAGACGAACAAAATGCATGCTTTAACAATCTGTCACCTTGCTCGGGCTCTGAGCCCTCATGTGGCATTTCCTCCTTCTAATGACGTTGGAGGGAGTGAGAGTGAAGCCCCTGTAGCTGCTGGGGTGTCCAGCATCACGCCACGCCACCACCTTCCATATTCCTATGTGTTCTAGTCTCCTTTGTGGACCACGCCTCTGGGTTCTAGCTGTTCCGTGACTTGGTCATTACCTCCCTTCCACCTGCCTGCATTATCTAGGCTGGTCTCAGTCCCTTGCCCTCTAGGGTTACCTCTGTGAGCCCCACAGCTGCACAGCATAGCTCCTCTACTGGCTTCTCCTAAGTGAGGCCTGTGCTTCCCAGAGCACTTGGACATGCTTTCCTGGTGCCTGTGTGCACACCGGGCCCTCCTGAAATGCCTCCCTTTTGGGGCCACGGCTTTCTCAAGGCACCTGGTAGACCGTGTAAGACTCATGAGATTTACTCAGACAGCTGTGTTCCTGCCCACCTGGCCAACGCCTGGCTGTTTCTCTCTTCTGTGCTTACTTCCCTTCTGTGTGAAATAGGAACGATGGTGATTTCTGTGAGTTTCCAGAGTCTCGGCATAGAAGGCCTGGGCAGACAGGCTCTGGGAGCCTCTTGTGCTTCCTCTGCAGAGGTGACCCCTGGTCCTCATCCAGGAAACTGATGTCTCCCTTCCCCTCTTTCTTCTGCCAAAGGAAGGGTTTGCTCTTCTCTCAGTGAATCTACCCTGTCACGCAGAGGCATCTGGGCTTCAGGCCTGCTGCCGTCCTCCCTCTCTCCACCCAACTAGAGTACTGTCCTCTGCGCTTTCCTCCCTGGCTTCTCCATCCCATCAGGCACTGTATCTCCTTAAAAGCCAGCCTCCTCCCTGGCCTCATCCCGGGAAGGCCCCAGGTTGCCATTTCCTCCTGTGTGGTCACTAACTCATCTTTGTCTCTCTGAAGGGCTCTGGTTGTTTCTGACTCCGTCCTGTCTGTCTCTCCCCTCGGTGGCTTTGTGTGCACCCCCCCTTCTCTTCTGCAGGATGGCCCTGCATCCCATAGACACATGAGCCCCCAAGCACCCTCTCTCCCCTCACACAAACCTAGAATGGCGAGCACGGTGCCACCTTTGAGGACCTCCATGGAACCCGAGCAGACAAAGTAGAGGGCCTGGAGAGCATCACCTTGGTGAATGAGGTACTCGCCGGGTGTGCAGAAGGCGGGTCTCAGTGCCAGGGACAGCGCCCGCAGGCAGCCGCGGCTCGCTGCCTCAAACAGCGGCAGCTGCAGGACCTCCTTGTGCAGGTGCATGGCAATGTCTGCTCGAAGCTCGTCAGGGAGGCTCTGCAGCAGCTGGAGGCAGGCAGTAGGGCAGAGTTAGGGTGGCAGGGGAGGAGGCCCCTTCCAACCAGCTCCTCTCCACCATTTCCAACCTCAGGAGCAAAGGGGGGAATGGAAGGATGCCTGAGCCTCCTGAACAGCATTGGTCAATGGAAGAAAGCTCTTTGCAGTCCCCACCCTGCCCCTTTCCTCCTCCTGGCCTCGGACTGACATCAGTGAACACAGGACCCACAGCCCCAGCTAGGATTCTGCTCTGCCTCGTGGGAGGGGCTGTCCCTGCAAGAGAACCAGGAAAACCAAACTTCTGCATCTCCCACCTACCCACACCCCCAGTCCTGATCATTGAGACCAAGCACAAACCCCTTGAGGAAGCAAAAGTCTAGAAGGAGCAGCCTAGGAGGCCACCACACCTCAGTGGTGTCGATGCCATTGTTCACAGCCCAGGTGGCTTGGAAGTACTCAAGCATACGCTGCTTGAGGGGCTTGGGGATACGATGGATGCGGATGTAGTCTCGCAGGTCACGGGTGCGGCTGTGGTACAGAAAGCGGCGAGCATACATGCGCTGGATGATGGCCGTCACATTCCCAAACACCACTGCATGCATAAGAGCTGGGGAAGAGTGGAGTGGAAGGGTCACCTCCAGGCCTGGCTAGCAAACATGTCCTCTGCTCCCTGCCTATCCCTCTGGGGACCCTGAGAGAGGTGGGCAGGGAGGGGCCCAGAAAACCACAGCCCAGCCTCACCTCCAATGAGCATGGTGCAGATAGAGAATATCTTCTCAGTGTCCGTGTTAGCGGACACATTGCCGAAGCCCACGCTGGTGAGGCTGCTGAGTGCAAAGTACAGGGAGGTGATGTAGGCGCTGCGTAGGGAGGGGCCGCCCAGAAGCTCCAGCCCGGTGCCATTGGCTTCGCCGCTGCTCCTGCTGCTACAGTTTGCATTCTGACCTGAGCTGTTCCCTTCATCAGCAGTCCGGCTCACCAGATAGTAGGGGGTCTCCAGCCTGCGTGCCAGCTCCTGCAGCCAGCCTGGGGAGGAGGAGGGGGAGGGGGGACTCAGAGAGCAGGACAATTCTACTGCTCCCTGGAAGTGAGGAACCAGCAAACGTAGGCTCACCCCTGTGGCTCTGTCACCCTTTCTCTTCTCTGCTAACACAGCACATCCTTAGCTATCCCTTCAACGCTCAGCAAGACAGCACAGGAGAAAAGCTGCCAGGCTCCACAGCCGGATTCTGTTGGCGCCTCCGGTAGAGTAAGGAGAAGCACACCCATTTCTCCAAGGCTGCTGTCAACCTCACGGAAGGTAGCCAGGCATAGGCGCTGGGTCAGGGGTGGCATCTCACAGCACTTAGCTTCAGCCTGGTCCCCTAGTTTGGATGGCTGAGGGCACCCCCTCTACCTTGTCCACTCACACATTTTTTTTTTTTTTTTTGGTTTTTCGAGACAGGGTTTCTCTGTAGCTTTGGAGCCTGTCCTGGAACTCACTGACCTAGAACTCACAGAGATCTTCCTGACTCTGCCTCCGAAGTGCTGGGAATAAAGGCGTGCGCCACCACCCGCAAGCAAACAATTTTCTTTTGTCCAAGCTATCTGCTACTGAAAACCCTGTCCCTGCCCATCCAGCCATTCCCTGTCCCTCAACCTCACAGCCAGTCTCATACATGCTGTCACCAACAAGTCCACATGGATGTGTGCACTATGCCACTGAGGTGACCATAGGCACCACACAGTGGGAAGGCAAGGGCAAATGTGCAAACACTATACCCATGTCCGGCCACAACCATGCCCCCGCACTGAAAAAGATTGTGTATGCTTGAACACCTAATGGCCACAGGTGACTGCACACTGACACATAGGCAGAGGTGGGGACACACTTGCACACAAATGAATCTACATATACTTGCATAGTCACACAGGCGAGTGCGCTCACACCCATATGCCTTCCCAAACAAACAGACTTCCCTGCGTGTACATGGGAACTACTGGGTGGAGGCTGAACTTACCTGGTCTTCTCTGGACACGGGAGAAGACAGCAAGTTCACAAGGTCAACAAACAGACCCTGTGCCACACGTCCCCAAATTATTTTTGCACATGGCCTTGGAGGTCCTCATAGCTCTCTGCCCATCCACACCCATCCCCTCAGTAGCTGAACGCACCCAGTGGAACTAGCAGAGAGGAGCAGCAAGAGGGGAGCTAAACCTTAGGGTTACCGGGCAGGGGCTCAGCAGCTCCCTAGAATAGGAGATATGTGTGCTTAACCTTAAAAGATAGGGAGGGATTTTTTATTTAAAGCCTGCCTGCCTTCTTTCTCCCTCCTTCCCTTCCTTTCTCCCTCCCTCCCTTCCTCCCTCCCTCCCTCCCTCCCTCCCTCCCTCCCTCCATTTTTCTCCCTTCCATGGGTACACCTGCCACATTAAGCATGTGGAAGTCAGGGACAACTTGTGGAAGTCAGTTTTCTCCTACCATGTTGGCCCAGGGGAGCAAACGCAGGTTCACCAGGCTTAGCAGCGAGTGTCCTTACTCACTGAACCATCTTGTATGGACTCAAGACCAAGGGTATCTGGATAAGTTGCAAAGAATGGGGTTCACTTGGGAACTTAGTGATTCAGGGCCACTTGGAGGTGAGCTGGAGGCAGGGTTGGAGTGGATGCTGAGCCCAGAGCAGCCTGGACTATAGACTCCCCCTGGGAAAGGCAGGTGCCAGCAAGCTGGAGCATCCCTGCTTCCACATGCTCAGCAACTAGAGGGCTCAGGGGAGCCGCCAAGTGGGCCCTCGGGGCACACACCGTCTCCATGTGCCCGGCAAGGAGAAGGTTCACAGGAGCCTCAGCATCTCTTGGGGGAAGCAATCAGAGCAAGTTCTAAGACTGACTGGTGACCCTACTGAGGTCACTGGACACAAGAGGTCCCCCAGGCAGCTGGAAACTTGACAAATGTCAGTTACTGAGACGCTGACAGAGGGTTGGAGGTGTGGAAGAAAGGTGTGCTCAGTTTGGGATGCACCAGACATTGGCACTGGCTGGAATGGGATTGTTAACTGGGAAAATGAAAAGTGTGTTCTTGCGGCCACACCATGGGCTGGCAAAGGAGGAGGAGAGGTGCTAATAAAACCTGTCTGTAGGCTGGGGACTTGGAGGGGAAGTGTGTGGCTGCAGTGAAGGCTATAGCCTTACTGGGGTTCAGGCAGTGACAGGCTATAGCCTTACTGGGGTTCAGGCGGTGAAGGGCTATAGCCTTACTGGGGTTTAGGCAATGAAGGGCTATAGCCTTACTGGGGTTCAGGCAGTGACGGGCTATAGCCTTACTGGGGTTCAGGCGGTGAAGGGCCATAGCCTTACTGGGGTTCAGGTGGCGAAGGCTATAGCTTTGCTGGGGTTCAGGTGGTGAAGGCTATAGCGTTACTGGGGTTCAGGCGGTGAAGGGCTATAGCCTTACTGGGGTTCAGGCGGTAAAGGGTATAGCCTTACTGGGGTTCAGCCCTAGAAAGCCCCACAACCTTGTGAGTGACATGGAGAGGTGAGAGAGGAAATGACTGAGTGGGTGGTGAGTGGAGGGAGGAGCCCAGCAGTGGAGGTGAAGTGAAGGAGGGGATGCTGGGATAAAAAGGCTGCAGTTTAGACCCAGGGAAAACGTAGACTCAGAAACATATGAAAAAACATATGAACTGGAGATGATAAAAGCGGGGCAATGGCTTGAAGAACCCGTGTGGACAAGCTTCAAAGAAGGTGACATAAAAGGAAGCCACGAGGCCAGCAGATCCCTTACCTGGCCTTCCACGGCTGAGCAAGAGCTTGAGAAATGTAATCTAGGTCTGGGCATTAGGAGGCTCCTACAGGTGACTAAGACTCCCCAGGTAGTCACCGGGCTGTTCCCACATGGCGGTGGCCATCACATACATGCACACCGTTTCTCTGACATTCCCGCATGCAGACGGTCACATCCTGGCACCTGCCATGCACACCCTCCTCTCAGTCCGCCGTACCGATCTCAGGCAGCTCAGATTCGCTGCTCTCAATCTCCTGTTGGCCGATGTAGAACCAGACACAGGCCACCCAATGGGCGAGCAGCGCGAAGACAGCCATGAGCAAGGTGAGCACAACCGCGCTGTACTGTGAGTACCGGTCCAGTCTCGGCAGCAGGCGCAGCAAGCGCAGCAGCCTCACCGTCTTCAGCAGGTGAGCCCCAACATACTAAGATTGGGGAAGGGAGGTCATGCCGGGCCAACTCTAGCCCGCTGCTATCACCCAAAGCTCACCACCCAACCCAGCCACACTGACCACGTTGACCTTGAAGGCGTGCAGTAAGTCAAAGGGCAGCGCCGCTATGACATCCAGCAGGAACCAGGTGGTGACGTAATGGAGGCAAATGGACTTTGGGGCAAATACCACCTGGCCTGACTTGGACACAAATGTGGTACGAAAATTCAGCACAATATCTGTCGGAAGATAGGCAGGCATCAGTCAGATACAGCTCTTCACCACTGGGCACCGCCCTGTCCAGTGCGTGGTCCTGCCCCAAGCCCTTCACACTGTCGTCAGACTAAGCTCTGTAGCTCTAGCATGCGCACATTGTTAGACCCATTTTACAAAGGGAGATACCAAGGCTTCCCCAGGCTAGTCTCGGCTCAGGGTTCTAGACCACTGTATTGGCAAAGACACCTTTGTGTGAATTCAAAACTCCTGGATGAGAAAGGAGGGAAGGCAAGGGAGATGCTGTGGGGACTGCAGACCATGCAAGGAATGATCCCTACAGAAGCCCAAGGCGGGCTGGCCCCGAGGGAAGCAGCAGGCAGACATTACACGTACCAAGGATGAAGAGAACCTCCACGGCCAGGTCACAGACACTAGGCGGACCACGGGCAGCACTGGGCTCCCGCGCTGTGCTCACACACACGCTGTAGGGCACAGTGACAGCCACGTAGAGTGTGGCAAGAAGGATGAAGCCATCCCAGGTGGCTCTCAGAGCCCCACAGTGCAGCAGGATGAAGGGTGACTTCCGGATGGCAGCGACTTTATATTCAGGCAAATTTGGCTTCTCTCCAAACACTCCCTGAGTGAGGAGGGGCGGGTCCAGAGAGGAGAAAGGCTAATTCAGGAGCGTGACTAGGTGGGCATTCATCTCCTTTCCCTCCCTGCACTCTCAAAGTGGCCCTGCCAGGGGCCTTATTTGCAGACCAGAAAGCTGAGGATGGGAAAGAGCCAACGACTTAGCCGAGGCCAAACAATTGCTTAGGAGTGGAGCCAGGGTTGAACCCAGGCCCATACGACTCCAAAGCTGAAGAGTTCTTTTAGGCCTCTGATGGGTCAGATAGGACTTATTCTCTCTTTCATTTCCACCCACAAAGGGCTGGTGGGACCCGAGTAACTTCTGGGCAATCTCTCTGAGGTGGTTTAGCTCTCCTCAGCCTGCCCTACCCTGCCCCCAACCCAAACACACACCCAGGTGCTCAGTCCACCTTATTGAGCTTGTGCTTGCCCTTAGGCTGCTTCTGCAGGTGGCCAGAGAGGTGGTAGAGAACGGCTCGGCTTCGCCGCCGATTGGCATTAAAGCCTTTGCTTCCTGACCGGCCATATCGGCGCCGGCCACCACCTGCAAAACAGAAGGTCCTGTGATGTTAAGCTATAGGATAGGGGTATAGGACACTAGCTGCTAGTCTGTGGACTGATCTGGCTTGTTTTGACCCTCTTGTCTCTTCAGAGTGAGGGGTTAGGCATTCCTCATTGCACTAGGTGACTTGTCAGAGCTGTGCAGTCCTGGGGTACTCAGTACACCAGTTCCAGGATCAGCTGCCGGTCTGGATCCAGCAAGACAAGAAAAGGAGAAAGGCCTGAGAGAGCAAGTTTCTACAAGGGTCTCAAGATGCAGAGGCCAGCAAAGGTGCCCGAGCTCCGTGGAGCCCATACCGAAGATTGACACCAAGCAGAGGCAAAGCCAAGGCAGAGTGAGGACAGAGCAGTGGGAATGGACCGAACTCCCAGCTTCCCAGATGGCACGGAGGCCTTGGACCAGTGTCTAACGACAGCTCTGTGACCTGGACAGCCTTGCCCAGTCCTTGGAGGGGGCTTTGCCCTGGGCTCCCCATCAGGGATGCTGTGCAGAAAGGAGACAGGTGAGCATTGCACAGCCTCATTGGTGGGAAAGGGGAGCTTCCTAGACATGGGCGGAGTTTGTTTGCTTGGTGACCCTGGTTTGACAACTTCAACTTTGACAAGATCCCATCCCAGGACATCAAACACCGAGCAGCGCCGGCCACTCTGTCAGATGGAGTGGGACTCAGTGAGCACAGGAGAGGCTGGGAGGGGGCACGTGTCCCAGCCGCGCCTGGGCTGAAGGTCCGAGTGTCCCAGCCTCAGTGGCGTCTAAATCAACATCGCAAGCACCCACCTCTTTCCTTCCAGTTGTCGGGGCCTCCGCGGGTCTTGGTATCGCTGATGTCCTTGTGAGAGACCAGGAAGAGGGCCACCTCCCCCTTTTCATTTTTTATAGGAATCACATCCAGGAGACACCAGAATGGAAGTCCTAGGCAAAGAGACAGACTCAGACCTTCCATTCTGAGCCCAGCCTAAGGTCGGAACAGAAGCAAGCTGATACAACTTCCCGGGGAAGAGCAGCCGTGTGGGTTCATCTAGGACAGGACAGGGCTTGGGAGAGGGGGCAAAGGAGAGCAGACATGACTGCCAGACACTGAGATGGGGTGCTCTGTCCCCCTTCTGAATACAAGAAACTCAAGACTAGAGCAAGGGTGATAGCTGGGGGGGAGGGGGCAGGACAGCGGTAGGGCAGAGAATGGGATTGAAGAGTGGATGGGTACATGGGAAGATGGGAAAGGAAGAGTGGCCATGAATGGGGTGGGTGCCCAGCCCACCAGGGTGGCGAATTGGTACCATGGTGCCTCACCGCTCTTCCGGTACAGGATCAGTTCAGCTTTGAATTCCTTGTGTTCATCCAGGGCCTTGCGGATCTGTTGACGGACCAGCTCACTGGTGTCTGGCCCATAGAGGAAGGAGCAGGCACAGCCCCGTTGCATGACCTCAGCCCTGGAGAAGCCCGTGAGGTCACAGAAGCCATCCGAGCAGTAGACCACAGGGAAGAGCCCTGCCACCTGGGCGTTGCCCAGCACGAAGTTACTGTCTGCAAGAGAACACCCCTCAGAAGAGAGCACAGATTGAAGGGCACCTTCAGCTACCAGCCCTGCTTTGCAAAATACCCCAGGGCTCTGTGTACTGGCCAAGACCTGTTTATGAATGAGACTTAAGTATGTCATCTGTGAGTCAATATCCCCAAGGGTCAGCTGCCGGCTGCATGTGTCGTGGTGTGTGTGTGTGTGTTTGAGGGTCAGCCCATGCCAATGCAGATTGCCAAGTGCAGTCCAGTGTGGGCACTGTGCCCTGGCAGAGTATGTCCTGAGCAGTTTGAATAAGGAGTGGGGTTAGGGGTTTCCCAAAACTGAACCTGCTCTAGGCCCACCTCTGCCTCTGCCAGGCTCACCCACCAACTGGATAAAAAGGTTGGCTGGATGGCTCCTTCAGTGAGACCCACTTGTTCCCGGAAAGCAGCCCAGGCCACTGTCCATCCTGTGCCGTGTTTGCACCTTCACTGCATGGGCATGCCCTGGCTCTGGAACTAGTGAATGCGATCAGGAATGGGGGTGTATGGATAGTGACTGAGCAGAGCCCGGAGCCAAGCATGTATTGGGGAATGAGGGGTGCTGAATCAGCAGGCTTCAAGCCTGAAGCAGATGGAGAAGTCTGGGTGCGGGGAGGGAGAGTCAGTGATGAGTTCCTAGGCTGTCTACAACAGGAGGAAGGGATGCTACTTAGAACCGGGAAGCCCCGCTGGGAGTGAGAGGGGGAGGGACCCTGTTTTTATGTTTCCCTATGTTCAGAGCCCAGGAACCCGGAATCTGGGAGCTCAAGTTGCCGTTTCCAAACTTCCCCGGTCCCGATAGGAGTCCCCAAGCTCATCTTTGGGCTGGGTGGGCATTCCGAGCAAAGTGTTTAGGCTGTGCGATGGTTTGCACACACAGTATCTGCTGAATCCCGCCTACTCTATCTTCCTTTGCAAATCTTATTTCTAAATCTGGATTTTGAGCCCTGTGTGCTGTCCACAGCCTTCACCCTATTCGGCCCTTGCAACAGCGCCGGGTCCGAGGTGGGGATGGGTTATTGACTCATCCCGGCCCCGCACCTAAGACCCTAGCAGTGTTGACCCTGAAAACCTCCGGGAAACCTTCAGTGACTGGAATGAGAGGATGGCTTCAGCTTCAAGAGGGTGAGGAAGAGGGGAAACCCGTGGGCGCCAAGCAGCAGGAGGCAGTGGACTACTCCCCAAGCTAGGGGGCTAGGGCCTGACTCACGCGTCCCGTCGAAGCGCGTGGCGATGGTGTCCAGGAAGGTGTTCTGTGGCGCCAGGAGCCCCCGCATGGCCGGCATCTTAGGCGGCGGTGGCCGCCCGCCCCATCCCTCCGGGGCGCGGGGACTCAGCGCCGGGGGAGGGCGCCTGGCTGGGCCGCCCTCCGCCGGGCCCCGCGCCCCCTAGAGTAGCCGTCGGGGGGCAATGCCCGGCCCAGGCTCGCAGGCCCCACCAGCGGCCGGCGCGCGAGGGGGCGTCCGCGCCGTCGGGGCTGGGCGCATGGCGCGCGACCGACCCCTCGCCGCCCACGGATTCCGGGCTGCCGGACCCGCGGCCACCGCGCACTCTGCACCTTTCGTCTACCCGCGGCTCCCGTTTCGGCTGGTGGGGTGGCTCCCGCTCTGGCTGGGCTCGGCGCCGGGTCCCCGCAGCTCCCTCCGTCTGTCGGGGAGAAGCGGCAGCCTACCTCCCGCACCGCCGCCTGCACCGGGGTAACCATGGAGACGGGGCACACCCAGTCAGGGCCGCCTCCTTAAAGAGACATGCCTCCCGCGGAGGGATCCCCCTCCCCTAGGGACCTTGGTGGGGGCAGGGAAGGCTGCCGCCCCCTAGCGCTGCCACGCTCCCGGAGGCGAGAACCACTGCCGGGTGGGCTCAGACTGACAGCCTGGGGCGCAGCCCGGGGCTTCTCTTCTCCACCAGAGGGACCAGAGGACTTGGGGACGTGTGCGTGTATGTGTGCGTTGTAGATGTGCTTCGGAACGAGAAAATTATCATGAGAAAGGGAACTGGCGACCAGGTGGTGGGAAAGGTCCAGTAGTTGGATGTTTGGGTCCCTTGAGGCAGAGTGCTAACTGTGCCGAGTACTCCGAAAGGAGGTGCTTCTGAACCCGGCTTCGAGCAGCCAAGCTCCCCCCCACCCCGCCGACTCTTCTTGACCCCTGAAAAGTGCGGGCAGGTGCTGAGGACATTCGATGGTGGAGCGCTCCAGGAGTGAAGTCCAGACACCTTGGGCGAGACCCTGGAGCGCAGAAGGCGCACTGGGCAGGCGGACCCCAATCCTCCGTCTTGCCCCCTCGCACTCTCTCGTTTCTGCCTCCAGTTCCCAGGCTACTTGAGAGTCGGAGACTGCTCGAGGTCGGAGACTAAGGAAAACTTCCCACCCCTGTGTGTTCTCGCCTGCCCCCCCCCCTCAATCCCAGAACTCGGTTCTCCCGGGAGTCCGCACTTCCAGCGAGGGGGCGGAGAGCAGGGGCGGACGGCCGTCTCCTGTCCCCGCGCGCGCCGCGACCGTCCTCGCGGCCTCTCCTGCCAGCGCCGCTCCTCCTCCCTCCTACGATTTGCCAGTGAGTGCGGCTGCCGCCCGCGCCCAGAGGAGCCACCGGGGCCAAAACTGCAATTTGCTCTCCAATGGGTGAAGCCGGAGCTCAGCATTGCTCCTATGGAGGAGACACACCCACTGTCACCAGCGTTGGAAAGAGGAGTATACCCTGCTCCAACCACCCGTCTGCAGCTAGCAAAGGCTAAGCCCAAGACACCTGTATTTAAATGAGCGGGCGCTTTGGGAAGAAGGGGAGGAAACGGTCCCCTCCCCCAATCCGCTACACCCTGGAATCCAGCTCACAGGAGGGGGGGCGAGCCTTAGAAAAGTCCGCAGATTGTGTCCCGCCACTCCTGATGGGTCCAGGGCTGAAGAATAACCAAGGGCTAGCAGCATTCCGCTAACCATTTTTAGAGGGACATTTTTTAGCTGTGGTTAGAAGCACCCCATCTGGGGAAACAGGCTAGCCGGCTTTAAGTACGGCTCTGCTTCTTGCTATCTACGAGAACTTTTAAAGGCAGGCTTTGTTAACATTTCTGTGGTTCTGTTCTCTTCCCTGTGAAATGGAAAGGGCAGTAACTACCTCTGGGGGATCTGAGGAAGAAATAAGGGGGCATGGATAAAAGACCCAGGACAACGTGTGATACTGCTTTATGCAAATGTTTATTGTTTGATTTCGAGTCTCAGAGGAACCCTGAGCACAGCCAGGGTAGTCACTTCACAAAGGGAGAAGAGAGAGGAAAGAAGGGAAGGAGAGAAAGGAAGAAGAGGGACAAGGCCAGGGTCCTACCCCTGACAATCTCTCCCCACCCCAAGCCTAGATCCTGTCCTCAGAATAGCTGAGGCTGTCTATACTTATAGCACTGATCATCAGGGGTCCTCAGGTCCTTCTGGTCCAAGTCATTCCGGTGCCATCAAAAGGTGTCCAGACTCTCAGGCTCGCCAACATGGACTGCCATGGGTTGGCTTGGGGCCATCAGTGAAGCCAACATAGGATTAGAATGAGCAGGGAGATGGGGGAATTACTGAGGGTCATATTTACTGAGGCAAGCACTGTGCTAAATTGGTTATTTGGAGTCCCCTGTTAATTCTAATACTTAGAAGTGGTTCCTATTTGCAGCTGCCAGTGTGCAGATGAGAACATTAAAACGAGGCTGCAGACCTTGTCTAAGACGCATTGCCTACGTTAACTCGCTGCCTGGGGTAAGCCTGGTCCTATTTCCAGGAGATATGTACTGGATGCTGTTATTATGATCTATGATCACTTTTTTTAAAAAGGTTTTTTGAGACAGGGTTTCTCTGTGTAATAGTCCTGGCTGTCCTCACTCTGTAGACCAGGCTGTCCTCGAACTCACAGAGATCCTTCTGCCTCTGTCTCCTGAGGGAGTGTTGGGATCAAGGGTGTGCACCACCGCCGCCCTGATGACTACTCTTGAGCCTTTCATCCCATCAACCCCGCCCTCAACATGTCTACGTACACTTAAGGGGGCAGGTCTTGCCCTGTAGCCTGGGCTTTCTGTTTGAAGGATGCACTTGGACAGGGCAGAGGCTCTTCCTTCCACCTCTACCAGCTCTCAGATCTGCTTGGGTCTGGCATGTGTTTGTTTAGGCTTCCAGCTCTGGGTGATTAATCCTACCCTCTCCTTCCACCATCACACATGAAGGCACAGGCACCTGTGGCCAGGAGCCAGCGAGGAGGAGGCTGCGGTGCTGAAGATGGAAGAGCATCAGGGCAACACTATTTTCTCCCTGAGCTTTCCCCCTTTGGTCCCCAACCCCGGACTCATTCCGGGCCCTGCTCCCTGCTCTGACGGATTGGGGAGGGGCTAGGCTGAGGGGGAGCCCTACTCAGAGACAGCTCAAAACCTTTGTCAACAAGAAGAAACTCAGGAGGCTGCATTTTGGAGCAGCTGTGGGAGGCCTGTGGGAGTATTATCTACAAAAAGGAACAAGGAGAGAGAGCAAGGAAAAAGCTGCTCAAGACACAAAAGATGGAGAAAGCCCTCCTCCCAATCTCAGGGCGAAGGCGGAGTCAGACGCTGTGTGCAGGGGTGGGAACAGGTGGCTGTCGAGGAATGGGGCCCAGGACTCCCTCCTGTCTTCCTGCTCTTTTTAGGAGGTCCCAGACCTGATGGCTCCTGGTTCCCAGCTAATGCATCCAAGCTTTACTCTGGATCCTGAGGGAGCACAGTGGGAAGATCTGGGATAAAACTCTAGTTTTGCCATGAACCAGCAGGACCTGGGGTGAGATGTGCAAGCGAGGGTGTGTGTGTGTGTGTGTGTGTGTGTGTGTGAGTGTGAGAGAGAGAGAGAGAGAGAGAGAGAGAGAGAGAGAGAGAGAGAAAGAGAGAGAGTCATCGCAGTGTGGGGGATGTCCTTGTAACATGATACTTATAAAGAATATTGTAAGGGCAGGGGAGGTAACTAAGTTGTACTTTGCCTTGCACACATGAAGCCTGGATTTCATCCCCAGTACCTCATATACTAGATATGATGGCTCATGTCTATAATCCCAGCACTTGTGGAGGCAGGAGGACCAAAAGTTCAAGGTCACCCTCCCATACCTAGAGAATTGAGGCCAACCTGGGCTATATTAGACCCTGTCTCAAAAAAAGGAAGTCTAGTTGTACAGATCCTTTACATGTGGACATGAACTCAGGCTAAGGCCGGGTGGAAGGATCCTTATTCAAGCAGATACTGGAAGTCCTTGAGACCTTCAGTTACTTTTAGAGCGAGCATTCCTTCTCTTAAATGGAGGATCTAGCTGGAGTACAGCATTGTCAACAAGGAATCCTAGAAGGTCCACCCATGGTTAGAGAAACCTAATACAGACCACAGGCTTCTATGTAAAGGAGTCAGATCGGAATCGCGGTCAGGCAGGCTGGCAGCAGTGGGCTCCTGTGCCCTGCGAGCTCCCAGCGTCTTTCAGTGAACAGCCTATGGGAAGGGAGGGGCGTGACCATTTTGATGGGTAGTGTGCTGCTAACCTTGAGTGCCCCAGGAAGACAGCCTTGACTGCAGCTCCCCAGGGAGGAGAACCCCATTTCCCCAAACCCTATGTTCTGGAAGCATCAGTCTGTTTAAAATCTGGTTAGAGAGAAAGTCTAAGTCGGGTTAAACTGGAGAGACATAGAAGAGACCTGAAGCTTGCTTGGAGTTGGGAGTGGGTGGCATTTGTTTCTGCTGTTTTGACAGCAGCAAAGGGGCGGGTGGGCAGAGTCGGTGGGCTGACGATGGTGGGCGAGTTTCCCCATCCAGAAACATCTTCGGATAGGCTTTCCTCATTACCATAAAATTTCCTCGTTACCCTTATAGAAGTATGGAAACAACGTTCCTTGTCAAGTTCTGAACCGAGAGTCACTTCTGCAGGCTGTGGTGACTGTCCCCTGGGCTCACCTCTGCGTCTGGCCTGACCCATCACACAGCCCTGAAGATGGGCCAGGGGATGCTGTCCTGGCAAGCAGGGCAGGGCCCTCACAATGGACAGTGATAGTTCTGACGTCCTCCTTTTGACTAAGGGCGCTGAAGAGATGGGAAGCCCCTTTCACAGGCCTGTTAGTAGAGCAGCGGAGGCAGACGTTGAGGGTGGGTAACGGGGCCTTCTGTTCATCACAGTCCAGCTGAGACCAGGCGCTGTTCTGCAGCTCCTGACTCAGTATGCCTAAAGTACTCACAACTGTGTCCATACCGCAACTCCAGGACAGATTTGGAGATGCTTTGCTATGGTGTCCCAAGGGCATCTATCAAGCTATGAAACAGGGACCCAAGTCCAGGGTCTCTCTACTTGACCCTACTGGATGCCAGGCAGGGTTTTGCTGGTTGGGGGAAAAGTGACGCCATTTCCCTTGCCGTCAGAACGCACCAAGTGGCTTCAGCCAGAACCTTGGTATTGTACAGCACTCTTCTGGCTACCGACATCATCAGCTCCTTGCACTTACTGGCTAAACGGCTGCAGAACAGTGGCCTCCCAACAGGCCCCGTTTTGGATACCCCTTCCTTTCAGGCTTGCTGCCACACAGTCACACTGATCCCGAGGCTGCCTCTGCACACCAGACAGATCAAGCCCTCACGTTGGATAGGCCAGGCAAGTTTCCACAATCACTACTCTGCTTCTTCCAGGGATATGCAGGTCAGCCAGCACGTCGATGGTCACACATCTCGGATACTCTAGGCCGCGTCTAAGCTCTAAATGGTTTGCCCTATTCCCTTCCGTATTTATAAGACCGTCTCCTTACCCGAGGTCACCTACAGGTCTAGTTCCAGCCTAGGTGGGACCCAGTGCTTCTGGCAATATTTCCTCACCCTACTTACGTACAGTGATGTCACGGCCTTCATCCAACCATCATCTGCTCTGCATTGCATCTGCAATTGTCTTGGCTGCCTCTCATCCTCCTCTCTCGCACTGAACCTCAACTCCAGCCCCTGGACCAATCAGTTTCTCAGCTATTAGGGAGCCTTGGAATATGCTTTTGTGTGTTGTTTTGGAAACAACGTGGACATACATGTGGTCTCTCACTGGCCTGGAACTTGCCAAGGTTTGGCTGGTTGGCCAGTGAGCCCCAGGGGTCTGCTTATGTGTCTGCCTCAACTCTACCACACCTGGCATGGGAGTTAAACTCAAGCAAGCACTTCACTGATAGAGCTACAGCATCAGCCCTGCTCGTATTTGTATTGTTTAAAGAAAAGTCTAAACAATTCAGAAATTCTGCATTGCTGGTCCCATCCACAGAGGCATTCTGAGGTTTCTAGTAAACTTTACAGATCTCTGCTAGAGCAGGGATGTCCTAAGAGCGCAAGCCTGGAGACCACACCAGCATTTCTGAGCCACCTCAACACCCTGCTCACCGTATGAATCCCATGATACGAGGCTAGCCACTGCGGCGAGTTTTCAGGTTTGTGTAGGTTGCTTGTTTTCTATTGATAAGCATCGCTACAATGAACAGGTGCTACCGCAGGATCAGTTCTCACTTGTGAGGAGACACCCGAAGGACACGTGACTAGAAACCACTGCTGGAGCTCGCAGCTGACAGACTTCTCTAGAGACGACTTACTGTTCCATAGCCCGTGACATCAAACTCGCAATCCTCCTGCTCCTGTGCCCAGCTGATCTTTCTACTAGTGACAGCGGTCCAGGTGCATGCCCTCACCACTAACGTGTGAGCACTTGCTCAGTGCTGAACTGTAAACTATGGAGAAAGAACTAAACAGGCTGTGTGGAGGCTCACACTTTACTCCCAACACTCAGGAGGCAGAGGCAGTCAGAGTTCTGTGAATTCAAAGTCACTGGGTTTAACATAGTGAGCTCAGAGTTCAGTTACACTGAGAGACCTTGTCTCAAAAACTGAGGAAGGCCCAAGGCTGACCTCTGGCCTCTACATGTAGGTGTACACGTGAGCACACACAAATCTACCCCTCCAAAAAAACCCCTAAACAACTGTATGCTTTAATTTTTTATTTTAAATTTTGTTGTTTCTGAGACAGGTCTCATTATAACACCCAGCTAATCATGTGATGGTCTTTTGGGGGAGGGGTGGAAGCTATAAGGTCTTAGACCCAGAACCTACTAGGTAGCTGAGAACCTTGAACTTTTGACCTTCCTTTACCGCCTAAGTACTGGCATTACAGCAATATGCTATCAGGCCTGATTTAATGCCTTTTTCCCTTTTTTTCTTTCCACCCCCTCTGTCCCTGGCTTTGGTTTTCTGAGACTGGGTCTCACTAAGTAGATCCTGCTATCCTGGACCTCACTATTGCCTCGACTCCCAGTTGTGGGATTAAAGGATACATCAATGTGCCAAGCTTTTATGCTTTTTCTTAAAAACACAGTTAATAGTTAAAAGGCAAAGACAATAAAAAACAAGTTGTGTAAAGGTATGCATAATATTATTACCAGTTATATAACAGGAATAATAATATTTATTCCCAAGTTCTAGAGTGGCTTAGGAGACAGCTTGGTCATTAACCACAAGGACCTGAGTTTGATCCCCAGAACTCAAGAGAAAAATCCAGATGTAGTTGCTCATATCTGAAATACCAGAGGGGGAAAAAAAAAAGAAAAAAGAAAATCAGAGTCAGGCCGGGCAGTGGTGGCGCATGAATTTAATCCCAGCACTCAGGAGGCATAGGCAGGCGGATCTCTATGAGTTTGAGGCCAACCTGGTCTACAAGCTCCAGGAAGGTTCCAAAGCTCCAGAAAGAGAAAGAAAAGAAAAGAAAAAAGGGAGAAAAGAAAGAAGGAAAGAAGGAAGGAAGGAAGGAAGGAAGGAAGGAAGGAAGGAAGGAAGAAAGAAAGAAAGAAAGAAAGAAAGAAAGAAAGAAAGGAAGGAAGGAAGGAAGGAAGACCAAAGCAGAGCAATCCCTGGGTCTCACTGGGTGGCGGTCCTAGCCTAACAGCTCCAGGCCAGTGAGAGACCCTTTTTCAAAACAATAAGGTGAGGGCTGGGGATTGCAAAGATGACTCAGAAGTCAAGAGTGCTTGCTGATCTTTTCCCCGTTTTCCAGACAGGGTTTCTCTGTGTTACAGTGCTGCCTGTCCTGGAACTCGCTCTGTAGACCAGGCTGGCCTCGAACTCACAGAGATCCGCCGGCCTCTGCCTCCCAGTGCTGGGATTAAAGGCGTGCGCTTCTAATTTAAAAACAAGGGCTGGAGAGATGGCTCAGCAGTTTAGAGCACTGGGTTCCAGAGAACTTGAGTTCAACTCCCAGCAACCACATGGTGGCTCACAACTATCTGGTGCCCTCTTCAGGTGTGCAGGCATAAATGCAGGCAGAACACTGTATACATAATAAATAATCTTTTCTTAAATTTATTTTTATTTTATGTGCATTGGTGTGCATGTATGTCTGTGTGAGGGTGTCCGATCTTGGAGTTACAGACAGTTGTGAGCTGCCACGTGGGTGCTGGGAATTGAACTCAGGTCCTCCAGGAGAACAGCCAGCTCTCCCAACTGCTGAGCCATCTCTCCAGCCCCAATAAATAAATCTTAAAACAAAAACAAAAAGGTAGAAGCCCAAACAGATAATATGATCTCTTTTCATGAAAAATAAAACAGAATTAGGGAAGGAAGCTCTCTTGGCCCTCCGGGGTCATGTTAGTCTCTGGGTTCCTGGAAAGTATAAAGCAGTTTAATCAGAAAAGGAGGCTTTCTCCGGAGCCCCAGTGGACATGGCAGTCAGTCCCTTGGAAAATGACTTCCATGGTACTTGTGGCTGCTATTTTCCTGACTACAAGTCAATCTCATTCTTGTATCTCCCTCTCCTTCCTCCTCCTTCTTCACTCTCTCCCTTTCTAGCCATTCTGAACTCTTGGCAGCTCAGTTCCACTGAGAGCCAGGGGAGGCCTGAGGCAGCAGAATTCCCGGCTAGGGAGAAAACTTGCTGGAGGAAGGACAGTGGGGCGGGAGGTGCCACCTGCTACACGCACGAGCTCAGTTATATAGTTCCATTCACTCCTCCTGTCAAGGCACGGGGAAGAGCAGCTCATCCGCTAAGTCCGCATTTGCTCATCCTGGCTTGCACATTTTAACCTGGCTCTAAAACCAGGCGACATCAAACCAATGACTTGGGAATCAGATACCTTAGCTGAAGCACAGAACAAGCTGTCCAAGTGACTTCTACCCGCTAGGCCCAAAGAGAAAGAGATACTGAAGTCACTTGCTGCTGTGAAACATGGAACATTGATGCAGTTGCTTTTATTTATTCACCTATAAAGATGACCGCAACGATTGTGCTGAGTAACCCTCAGATTAACACTAATTATATTACTAGAGATGGGTTCCTAACCAGATCAGGGAAGGGCGAGAACAACAAAAATCTCCAAAACACTGAAACAAAGAAAAAACTTTTTTTTTTTCCTTTTAAAAACTTAAAATGCTACTTCCCCATAGACTTCTTTAAACTGGGTTGCAGCCTGAGGTAAGAGGAAACAAGGCTTTGGGCATTTTGAAGAAACTGAAGGTTAAGGTCAGTGCCAAGCATGGGACTGAAACCCTGATTTGAGCGTCTGATCTCAGGCACATTCCAAAGAGAGGCAGGTTCCCAAATGATTCCTAGTGTTCGCACCTCTTCACACATTAACGCTGAGTTCCCTTTTCTGGCTGATTGGCTACTGTATGAAGTCCCCTCACTGCTGCCCCCCTTTAACCGACACTGAGTGGGAACCTGGCAGACCTGTGGCGTCTGCTCCAAATGGAAAGGTGACAGACTAGCACCGTCACCCTTCCTCTAAGACAGCCTCTGCGGGCAGCTGGAAGACAGGCGCACTGGGCGAAAGGCTGCTTACCATTGGGAAAACCAACCATAGCTGTCCTCATTCCTGGTGAAAATGACCAACCGGGTCAGTCCATATCACTAGGAAAGGCCAAGGAAAAAAGGCTTTCTCTCAAAAAATAACAAGAGGAGAAAGCAAATAATATTTAGTATGGCCCAATGTGATATGCATAAATTTCTTTTTGTTATTATATCTAAGTATACATTTCCTAAAGCCCAGTTACTAGATTGAACTGAATGGGAAGAAGAGAGAAGCCAACTGGAATTTCCCTCAAGAGTTCACAGCTTCAGCCTGAGAGGTCCTCGGTTTGCGCTGTGGAAGCCCCTTTCTGAATGAAGGCTTGGGTGGGCTAGGCGTCATGCTGGCTCCAACTCCATTGGTCCCTGAAGAATAAGCCAGGCTCCATTCACTAGCATTTCCTGAGGCCTGAGGTGGAGTACTCTGGTAGCGGGACCCAGATGAATACCACGAGTTGTTTCTGTAGCGACTCGCACTGTCATGCCGCCCTTGGCTTGTGGGGTCAGTGGTCTTCTGGATTTGTGGTCTGTAGCTTTGGCCTCCTCGCCGGTTTCCTGGAAATACCTACAGATAAAAAAGCACAATGTTCACGGTGCTCTGTCATTATGATGCCTGATTTGTTGCACTGTTTTAAAAGCGTAATCAATCATGACTGGGATTCCTACCAGCCAATCCAACTTATTCACTCCTTCGGAATACACCTTCCACGATTCTCCCTGCCTCTCGTACTTAGGTCTTCCCTACTGAGGAGTCCCATCTCGTTAAGACATGCACAGGAAGGAAATAAACACAGAAGAGTCACAAGCTCTGAATCAGACACATAGATCCCATGCCTCCTGTAAAGACACGAGCACGTGTGTAGTATTTTGAATGCAATTGTCCCCATTATGCTTATAGGGAGTGACACTATTAGGAGGTGTGACTTCAATGGAGTAGGTGTGGCCTTGTTGGAGGAAGTATGTCACTGTGGAGGCAGGCTTTGAGGTCTCATATGCTCAAGCAACGCCCAGTGCCTCAGACCATTTCTTGTTGCCTTGTGGGTTGAGGGGTGTAAAACTCGCAGCTCCTTCTTCAGCACCACGTCTGTCTACACATCCATGATGATAATGAACTGAACCTCTGAAACTGTAAGCAAGCCACCCCAATGAAACGTTTTTCCTTTATAAGAGCTGCCATGTGAGGCTGGAGAGATGGCTCAGAGGTTATGGCTGCTCTTCCACAGCTCCTGAATTCAATTCCCAGCAACCACATGGTGGCTCACAACCATCTCTAATGAGATCTGGTGCCCTCTTCTGGCCTGCAGGGATACATGCAGACAGAACACTGTATATATAATAAATAAAATAAATCTAAAAAAAGTTGCCATGGTCTCTTCACAGCAATAGAAACTCTAAGACAGAAGTTGGTACCAGGGACCAGGATATTTGTGTGATAGGCCTGACCATGCTTTTGTTTGAAGGAATATGGACCATGAGACTGTGGATTAGAAAAGCAGTCAAGTCAGGCAATGGTGGCACACGCCTTTAATCCCAGCACTTGGGAGGGAAAAGCAGGTGGATCTCTGTGAGTTTGAGCCAGCCTGGTCTACAGAGCAAGTTCCAGGACAGCCAGGGCTACACAGAGAAACCTTGTCTTAAAAAAAAGATCAAATAAACAAAAAAAAGCAGTTGAATGCTTTAAGTGCTGCTCAATGGACCACTCCTGTAGGAGCACGGAGGGTTTGGACTGTGGGGCCTGGGTCCAGAGGTGTCAGAGGGGAAGAATTTAGTACGTTACCTAGAGACAGTCTTACGATATTTTGGTGAAGAAGGTGGATGCTTTTTGCCCTTGTCCAAAGAGGCTGCCTGAGGCTAAAGTGAAGAGTTTGGGACTAATTCTGTGGCCAGAGGAAACCGTAACTAAGATACACGCAGCATAAGAAAAGTAAGCAGAGGAAGTCTGCTTTGCTGTGTCCTACAAGCCATGGACCAACCAGGAGCCGTGAAAGTCAGCATGCCTTTCACGTCACAGCCCAGGAAGCTAGTCCTAGGACTGCCTTTTTTACCTTCAAACCAAGGAAACGAGACCATGGGTTACTCTGCCGCTTTCTAGAGTTTGCTCCAACCCTACGAGGTTCACTTGTTCTGCCCTGATCTACTCTTACTGGGCTCCTGAGTCCTGAGGCTTTCAGCTGCATGGTGGTGAACTTGACACTTGAACTACTTGTCTACCCACTTGAGATGGGTGCACAACTCCCAGTGTGACTAATTATCAGACAACACAACCTACAACAGACTGCCAACAAATCTAAGTCAGCTGCTGGGGCAACAGGAAGTCTCAATTGGCTGGTGGTGTGGAATACTGTCTCAGATGATTTCCCCGGAACTAATGGATGGATGGGAACAGAGAGGAAGGTAACACAATGAGCTATCAGCACTGAAACACAACAACTGGGGGTCATTTCCCGATGCACTCAGTGTGAAAGCTGTATTACCTCCCGATGAGCCTGGCTGGGTCCGTCACTGGAGCCTGTCATGGCTGCTGAAGTCTCTCCTGGGGCACAGTGTCTCTTGTTAGCACCTGGAAGGCTGGGAGCACAGGGGGAAGAGGAAGCAGCAGACCCATCACCCGGGCCGTTCAAGGACACAGATACCACAGAGCTGCATCGAGATCTGGTCGAATAGCTGTTCTTTGGATGGGACACTGAAACAGGAACATGAGGAATATGCTGTGGTCATATGATGCATTTCACGGTGAGCAATTTAAGGAAAAGAACATTTGAGGGCTGGCGTGCTGGCGCAGTGCATAAAAGCACGTGCTGCACAAGCCTGAGCAGCGGTTTGATGCCTAGAGCCCATGGAGCGGTGGGCAGAGAGAAACTACTTCACAAAGTTGACTTTCATGTCTTCCCATTAACAATAAACGCGTTTTCGGACTGTCCATGGGACAGTCATAGGGAAATCTACAAAATGGCAAACCTACTGCCCTGTGAAGGATTCCAAGACAGGAGGACAGCCTCAGACCAAACCACACCAGCCTCCACTGATGCCTCTCGGCATCTCCTCTACCTAAACTCCTGGCTGTACTTCCAGCAGTCTGGGAACAACAGGACAGGCCTATGTTTTGTTTCCTATGCAAGTGGGCCCTGCAGAACAGATGGAAGGAAGGAAGGAAGGAAGGAAGGAAGGGAGGGAGGGAGGGAGGGAGGGAGGGAGGGAGGGAGGGAGGAAGGGAGTAAGGAAGGAAGGAAGGAAGGAGTAAACAATCAAAATCTCTGCTAAAGCCTTTTTTTAATTGAATGATGTAAGGTAAAGATAATCAAGATCAGTTAAATAAATAGATCTTGTCTTTACAACAAACACACATCTCACTGCATTTCTTACTACAAAATGACCCCAAATTCAATAACCCATATAACTGAAAAATACTATTTTCAATTCAAATGTTCTCAGATATCACCGTTTGAAGCAATCCCCGGATGTCTTCTTGGTTCTAAGCCTGAGCTATGATGGGGCCAGCATGTCATTGTTTTGTTCTGTAGAGCTAGAGAGTAGACCCACAGTCCTTGACACAGAGTAGGCAAGTGCTCCCAGCCCCCATCCCGTACTGACAAGAAGAAAAAGGGGAGTAAGCTCAGAAGCCTGATCTTTATGAGACAGGGTTTCTCCATGTAACTTTGGAGCCAGTCCTGGAACTCACTCTGTAGACCAGGCTGGCCTCAAATTCACAGAGATTCACCTGCCTCTGTGGTGTGGGACAACTGTCTATATTCTGTCAATTATGTTTTAAATAAATACTGATTGGCCAGTAGCCAGGAAGGAACTATAGGTGGGACAACCAGACAGGAAGTAGAGGCAGGTCAATGAGAATAGGAGAATTCTGGGAAGAGGGAAGCTCTCTCTTGGCAGTCCTGCCCAGACACTGAAGGAGGAAGATGTGACCTGCCCCACTGAAAAAGGTACCAAGCAAGCCATGTGGCTAACATATACTAGAATAATGGGTTAATATAAGTTATAAGAATTGGGGGCTGGAGAGATGGATCAGTGGTTAAGAGCATTGCCTGCTCTTCCAAAGGTCCTGAGTTCAATTCCCAGCAACCACATGGTGGCTCACAACCATCTGTAATGAGGTCTGGTGCCCTCTTCTTGCCTGCAGGCATACATGTATACAGGTTATTGTATACATAATAAATAAATATTTAAAAAAAAGAGTTAATAAGAAGCCTGAACTAATGGGTCAATTAGTTTATAACTAATGTAGACTCTCTGTGTGATTTTCTTTGAGACTAAGCGGCTGCAAGAACCGGGCAGGACAGAAAGCTCAGCCAACACCTCTGCCTCCCAAGTGCTGGGATTAAAGGCATAGGCCACCACCGCCTGGCACCTGATCTATTACTACAAACTCTGATTTTGGGGCCCTGTTTTTATTTTGTGTGTCAGTGTTTAGTTTGAATGTATGTATGTGCACCATATGCATGTCTAGTGCCCATGAAGGTCAAAGGAAGACACTGAATCCCTTGGAACAGGAGTTAAGGATGGTTGTGTATTATTCCATGGGTACCAGGAACCGAACCCAGGTCCTTTATAAGAGCAACAAGTAATCTTAACTAGAGTCGTCTCCCCAGCCCCAGAGAGATTCATTTTATTATTTATGTTTGTGTATATGTGTCTGTATGTGTGCAAATGCCTACAGAGCCAGAGTTACTGGGGCTAGAGATATGGGTGGCTATGAGGCATCCTATGTGCGTTCTAGGAATTAAACTCTGGTCCTTTGGAAGGGCAGTGGTCCTTTCAACCCCCGAGCTATCTTTCCAGCTCCAGCTTGTTCCCATTTTTATGCTATTATTTAAAGGCCTAGTATGTGCCTAGCAAGGCAGGAATTATCACTGTTTGAAGAGTAAAATGATGTTCAGGATGTCAATGCTGGAGAAGGATTCAACCTGGTCTGAGTTCTGAGACCCTGCTCTTCACACTCTCATACAGCTCCCGACTCAGAGAAGGAAGACTTCTGGGTGCTGGGGAAGCGATCTACAGCCCCTGGAAGTTTAAGGCCAGTCTGAGCTCCAAAGAACAAAATGTATTCCATACTTCAGGACTGTCAAATACTAGACTAGTCTCTAGAGTTCAAAGTACCTGCAGCCCCGGACTCTTATGTATCCCGGTGATTTGAGGAGTGCGCAGTGGAAGGTCAGCCAGCACACATGCCCACCAGAGGACAGTCTCTTTAGCATTCTAGAGTCCTCTCACCTTGTCCAAATGAATCGATACTCTGTTTCAGAGTCTCCACATCACAGGTGAACCGGGCCACCCTTCCCAGGTCTTCATCGTACTTCCGCTCACTGACAAAGTGCTGGAGAAAAGAGAGAAAAGCTTCCAGGTAAGAAACATTGTACAAAGAACCTAAAGCACACACAAGTGAACGGAATCACATTCAATCTTCTCAGTTTTACTGCTTTAAAGTTTGCTGTGCCCATTACATTAGCAACAGTGAGTACTCAGACGGTCACTCATTTTCAGGAGCCCGGCTAAGCCTGACAGCTCCATGACATGTTAGAAAAGGCCGACACCGCTGGTATAACCCGAAGGCAAGGTAAGGAAGAAAAAAGAATTGATGGCAAAGGATCGTCTTCCTCCAAGCTATTCTTCACAGTTCCACTTTGCACAGAAGCAGAGGCAGCCAATGTAATCGTAAGCTCCAATTCTGCTTAAGTAGACGCTGTTCTCCTTTGGTAGGATCCACCTTCAGAAAAGGCACTGCGTCTCCTTTAAAACAGGGTTTCAGAGTCTTTGAAAGAGAAGCGATTTCTTGAGATAGAAAGTCATTCATGTGGAAAGGCAACTCTGCAAACGAGACATTTACGCTGCAAGTGATTTAATCCTTTTAAAAGCGGACTGAGCTGAGAAGTAACAGCCCCCTGGGTCAAAGGCTGACTACACTACGGGAACTGTGGGGCGAGGAGTCAGTCAGGAAAGAAGCAGTTCTGGGGATCTGTTAAACAAACAATGTCACCCCCCACCACACACACACACCAGATGAGTAGAGGAAAAAGAAAAGTCAAGAGCTCTGAGAGAATTTGTAACTGAACTCCTTACTGGGGGTAGTGTACTCCCACTTCAAATGCACCAGAATTCTTGGAATGCATCCAGAAACACCAACAGAGAAAGAGAAAAATTGCCCTTGAGACGACATCCTAAAAATTCTGAGTGCACTGCAGCTTAGGGAAGTGTATAGACCTCCTGTAATGGCGCTTCCAGATACAGAGGATCTGTCTGATATTAATTCTGAAACAAATTTTAGGGTTTGTTGAGCCAAAGACATAATAGAGATGACAGAAGTACAATGATCTGGAAATAAGACATTTAAATTGCACAGCACCCACTCCAGTACATCAGAAACGCGGAAAGAAACAGATCCTTAGTCAGCCTGCAGAAATATTTCTAGAAACCTTTCAGCCTCGTAGGAAGAGGAACAGATGAAGCCTATGGGAGCCAGAATTCTCATCTAATTACGAAGGGATTTCTGGTTTCTCCTAGACAGCTGAATGAGACTGACTGGCATCAGTGTGAGGGAAATGTTCTCCACAATCCCGTAATGTGTTATTAGTTAATAGGAAATAGGAATTTTAAACTTACATTTTTTGGCTTTTTTACCACAATCAATTCTCAGGGGCAGGAGTGAGGGATAAGAGACACTCAACAGGTTTGTACGAGCGCTGGTTCAAATGGTGCCCAGAGGCCCTCGGTCACCTTACACCTGTGTCTGTGCTTTCTCCAGGCCGGTGTCGGCTCCACAGGAATCATTCCTCTCAAAGAAGTCAATAAAGTTCATGTGTTCATAGAGCAGAGGCGAAAGCTTAGGAGTAGAAAAGGTCACCCCCCACTCCTTGCTTGAAAAGCTTTCTGTTCATAAACAGTGATTCAGAACACGGTGTCCATGGGTATCTACAAATAACCCAACCTCTCTCAGGGTCACACATTTAGTCTCAGAAATACAATTTTAAAAATTTATTTTTACTTTATGTGCAACGAATACTTGCTTGCACATATGCATGTGCACTGCATGTGTGCCTGGCGCCCAGGGAGGCCAGAAAGAGCACTGGAGCTCCTGGAGCTGGAGTCACAGAGAGCTGTGAGCAGCCATGGAGTGTGGGGAACTGAACCCGGGTCCACCCGGATTTAAGGATTACAGAATTGAAGCAGGCTACTCAAGTATGAGAATCAGATATGGGGTGGGGAGAGCAGAAAGACTTCTGAGAGCCCACTGCAGAAGGCCGAGCAGCCTGACCGCTGTGGTAGAAATGGAGATGAAAGACAAGCTCACTCTGAGGTTCAGCACTAAGTCAAGGGCTGGCAGGGCTCCCTGACAGATTAAATTCGAGGGTGAACAAGTTTCCCAAGATTTCCTGCCTAGACAACTGGAGAGACGACAGAACCATGTAAAGAAAAACAAAGTCTGGAAAGAGGCCACGCTTGGAAGGGAAGTTCATGGTTTAGTGTCCTCTGTACAGCCATGACTTCTAGAGAGTCAGTGCAAGGCAGAAAGGAGAAGGAAGTTCACCTTGATATCAGCCCTGAGTTCAACCAGCTGCTCCTCTGACATCCGTACAGCCACGTCCGTCATCTTCTTCAGAACTTCTGCTTTCTTCTGCCGGCTGAGCAAAATTTCCACTGTGGAAGAAAAAGAAGCATGAAGTCTATATGCTGAGGCTAAATGAGACACGGAATGGGAGCGCACGCCTTGAGAGTGCATCAAGACAGCCAAGGGCCTAGCTGCCCCCTCATCCCGACAGTGAACATACCAAAGGTCTAGTTTCTGGCTTAGGAGTCTCTGAAGGCAGTTAAAATACAAACACTGATGAATAACAAAGACTTATAAATCACTTGCCATTTCTCTCTCCTCTTCCTACCTCATTTTTTTTCTCAAGAAGCATATAAATTAAGACAGAAATATACATATAAAACATTTGACACAAATTCCATGTAGAACCAGCGGGTACAGAATTCTCTCTACTTCTGACTTTGCTGTCCCTACTCAGAGCCACTAGCAGCTTTTTTGTTTTTTGTTTTTTTTTTTTTTTTTGTTTTTTGGAGACAGGGTTTCTCTGTGGCTTTGGAGCCTGCCCTGGAACTCTAGCTCTTGTAGACCAGGCTGGCCTCTGCCTCCCAAGTGCTGGGATTACAGGTGTGCGCCACCACTGAGCAGCTCTCACTAGCTTCTTATGTATACTCCAAATGCTGTCTATGTATGGACAGCACAGACCTCTCCCTCCCTCATGTGGTGTCTGTAAAATAGTCTTCTCTTTATCAGAGCCGGTCATCTAATCTACAGATATACCCCAATACTGAGCACATCTACTAATGATGGATATTCAAGGCCTTACACTCTTTTTATAAAAGCACCTGTTCCCATGGCTATGGTAAATAACAGACCAAAACAAAAAAGGTAGGGAATCACTATTCCTCCCTAGCACTTGTTTTGTTTTGTTTTGTGACAGCATCCAGGCTTGTCTGGAACTCACTATGCAGACCAAGATGGCATGGTAGTCCTCCACCACAAGTCTATAAGCACTGAGACTCTACACATAAGCCCTCACGCCCTGCTCTGTCCTTCAAGGTTATATCATTGGGTTTTTTTCTTTTCTTTTTAAATTTACTCATTTTGCCAGGCGGTGGTGGAACACGCCTTTAATCCCAGCACTCAGGAGGTAGGGGCAGGCGGAGCTCTGTACCAGTACAGGTTCCAAAGCTACAGAGAAACATTGTCTCAAAAAAAAAAAAAAAACCCAAAAACAAACAAACAAATAAATAAACAAATTTACTTATTTTTTATTTTATGTGCACTGGCGTTTTGCCTGCATGTATGTGTGAACATGTTGGGTTCCCTAGAACTGGAATTACAGACAATTGTGAGCTGTCATATGGGTGTTGGGAATTGAACCCAGGTCCTCTGGAAGAGCAGCCAGTGCTTTTAGCCACTGAGCCATCTCTCCAGTCCCTGGTCATTGTTTTTCTAAGTCCAACATTTACTTTCATTCATTCTTTCAGTCTAGATTTGTTTGTATGCATGAGTGTTTGCCCACATGTATGTATGTGGACCACATGTGTGCCTAGTGCCTATGGAGATCATATTCCCCCTGGACCTAGAGTTAAGTCAGCTGTGAGCATCATGTGGATGCTGAGAATTGAGCCTTGGTTTCTGTCAAGATCAAGAGCTCCTAAGTGCTGAGCCAGTTCTCCAGCCCAACACTTGACTTTTTTTTTTTTAAAGATTTATTTATTTATTATATATACTGTATTCTGCACCAGATCTCATTACAGATGGTTGTGAGCCACCATGTGGTTGCTGGGAATTGAACTCAGGACTTTCGGAAGAACAGGCAGTGCTCCTAACCTCTGAGCCATCTCTCCAGCCCCCAACACTTGACTTTCTTAAGAGCTACAAAAGATCTATTGACTTAGCTCCCAAGATAAAACCCACCTGCCGTTCACATCAACCTCAGTTCTCAGCCTCCAACACTCTGGGATTTTAATGCAAAATTATAGATTTCAAGGTAGACAAATATATTTAGTAATAATTTCAATTTTTTATTTAGTTTTATATGTGGGAGTATGTTGCCTGCATGTATGCCTGTACACCACATGCATGCAATGCCTGAAGAAGTCAAAAAGGGGCATGGGACCCTTTGGAACCAAAGTTACAGGTGACTGACAGACACCATACATGTCAGTGTTGGGAACTGAACCCAGGTCCTCTCCAAACCCTCAATAAAGACTTCTACAACACATCACAAGACTTGGAAAACCAAATTAGGGTTGGAAAAATGGCTCAGTGTTTGAGTCTCATCACCCACACGATGGCTCTCAACTCTGTAACTCTAGTTCCAGGACTGATGCCCTCCTCTGGCCTCCCTGCACACATGTCATGGTACACACACACACACACACACACACACACACACACACACACACACACACCACATACAGGTTGGTATCTGAGTTTGAGGCTAGTCTACTTTACATATAGAGATGCAGGCCAGCTAGGACTACACAGTGAGAACCTGTCTCAAACAAACAAAGAACAAGAAAATAATTTTATTTTGAGGGGGCTGGAGGGATGGCTCATCAGTTATGAGCACTGACTGCTCTTCCAGATGACTCAGGTTCAACTTCTAGTACCCACACACAGCTCACAACTGCCTGTAACTCCAAGACCTGACACTCTCACACAGACATACATGCAGGCAAAACACCAGTGCACAGAAAATAAAAATAAATCATAAAAAATTATTTTGAGGAAAAAAAAGAAAATCAAATATGATACTGGACAAGTCATATTTTTCCCATACAAGTTTCTTCACTTATTAAATAAGAAGATTAAACAAAATAAGAAAACCTACCTACTTCAAAGTATTGGAACAAAGGATATATATGAGTATGTATAAAGAAATTCTGAACTGTGAAATAGTATAAATAAAGTATTCAATAAACTAAAACATGCTTTTTTGACAGTACTGGTAACACAATTATTACATCATATCCCTGAGAACCAGCAATTTCAGAGAGAACAAAGATAAAGACATAAAACTGATGAAGTTAGGTAAATTTTTGTAGCTTTTAATTTGATAAATGGTTTAAACTGGGTGATGGGACTCCCTTCACCTCTCTATTGAAATTTTCTATAGATGATTTGTGTATCCATAGTCACATGTGTGAACACACGTGGAGAACTTGGGTATCTCCCTCAATTTAAGGGTCTCTTGCTAGCCTGAAGCCCATGTTTTGGCTCAAGTGTCCAGGACAGTAAGTCCTTGAGATCTCCTTGTCTCTGTACCCAGCTCTGAGGTCACAGACTCAGGCTACCACACTCAGCTGTCCTGTGGGTGCCAAAATTTGAACTCAGGGCCTCCTGCTTGAGTAGCGAGCACTTCCTTTACCCCAGGTTCATCTTTCCAGTCATGCTCCGCTCTGTTGTCTGAGACAGGGTCTCTCGCTGGGATCTAAGCCTTACCAACTGGCTAGACTGGCTGGCCAAAAAGTTCCAGGTAATCTATTTCTTCTTCTCCAGAGCTAGGGTTACAGGTGTGCGCCACCACACCCAGCTTTTAAGGTGGGCACTGGGGATGCTAATGCAAGAACTTTATTGACTAAGCCATCTTCCTAGCTCCCTCAGACAGACAGACAGACAGACAGACACACACACACACACACACACACACACACGCACGCACGCACGCACGCACGCACACACGCACGCACGCACACAAGCGCATGCGTATGAATGTTTTGCTTCAGGCTGGCGAGATGGCTCAACAGTTAAGAGCACTGCTGCTCTTCCAGAGGTCCTGAGTTCCCAGCAGTCACACGGAGGCTCAAGACCACCTATAGTGCATTCTGATGTCCTCTGAATAAAGGTGTACATGCAGATAGAGCACTCATACATAAAGTAGATAAATAAATAAATCTTAAAAAGGTTTGTCTGTTCACCCTGTGCATGCCTGGTGCCCATGGAGGTCAGAAGAGGGCATCAGATCACTTGGAACTGGAGCTTACAGGCAGTTTTTAGCTACTATGTGGGTGCTGGGAATAGAGCTCAGGTCTCCCACAAGAGCAGCCAGTGTTCTTAACTGCTAACCCATGCTCTCACCCTTAAATGATTTATTTTTAAAAAGTACCTTCTCCTCTAAAGTAAGTGCCTTTTCACTAGTGTTAGTTTATCTGAACCTTTATCTTGTGAAAGAATCAAAGAAGAAGAATAGGCTACAGATGTGAAATTTATACTATTTAGTGCATATGCAATCTTATTTCTGAGAAACAGGAGATAGAATGCCTGCTTCATTCTCAACACTTCCCTTAAAATGGACCGAACTAAATTCTGCTCAGTATATTCAAGGTGTCTCTTCTATGGCTGTGTTCACAGGCACAATGATAACCTAATAAAGTAATTCTATTCTTACTAGTTTGAGGGTAGCTTAAAAGAAACAACCTTCCTCAATAAGATGGCATTCAATGCATGAAGACAACCACCACCAGACCAACGAGATGGCTCAAAGGGGGAAGCACCTGCCATGCAAGCCTGACAGCCTGAATCCCATCCATAAATCCCAGGGCGGAAGGAAAGGACCAATTCCGTAAAGTCGTCTCCTGGCCTCCACACCTATGCTGCACACCTGCACTCAGAACCACAACCAGGTTTCTGGTTCCTCCATCAAACGCCACACAAATTATCCAAGCTAGACTTCATTCCCCCAGAGTCTACTTTAATAAGCATCCGTGGATGTTGAATTCTCGGCTCACCACCCTTCCCCAACTCCCTGATTACAGACACTGAATAAGGATCATCCTAAAATGGAAAAATAAAAGAAATTCTGTGACAGCAAATGACAAGAACATACACTCAACTGTAGGAGGCATGGTGAAGCATCCTCTGATTAGCCTAATATTTTAGCCTTATCAAAATAAACAAAACCCAGTGGAACCGCTTAATCACTAGAAAGAAAAGCATAACAGGAAAGCCCAGGCACCTGCAGGGCGCTTTATTTCCTAAGGGCGATGCTATGGCAGCAACACCGTGATACAATAATTTGAGACTAAATTCTACATTGAGAATGCTAAAAATTTGGGGAAAAATGTAAAAGACTCTTATGAAGAATTAAAAGCAGAGTATAATTGCTCAAGACTGACTAACTGAATTCATAAACTTGTTTGTTTTACTGATAGTATTTAATACATGAACATTAAACTCTGACTGAGAGGCAGCTGCCTACTCTTTGCATTAGTAATAGTTTTTTCCAAGTTACTATGTAGACCAGGCTGGCCTCAAACTCACTGTCTCTGCCTTCCAAGTGCTAGGATTAAAGGTGTGCACCACGCCCCTGGCTCAGGAATAGCTTTAGTTAACTATCAGTCATCTTACTTGCTTCAGCTTTCACTTTGTCCATTTCTGCAAGCAACGCCACTTCTCGGTCCATTAAACTAGGGGGAAATGACAAAGAAAAAGGGGTTAGATAAGAAACTCAAATACCAAAATAGTATATAATTAACAATGGAGAAAAACTAAATTTGTTCACTAAAAACATATGGTTAAGAAACAATGAATGGACACATGAAAGTCTAGTATTGTATTCACAACAAAGAATATTTAAAGATCCTCAAGAAAATAATAGACCCATGGGGCTAGAGAGATGGTTCAGCGGTAACCCACATGGCAGCTCACAACTGTCTGCAACTCTAAGATCCGACACCCTCACACAGACATACATGCTGGCAAGACACCAATGCACATAAAATAACAACAAAATAATAGTAATAATAAAATGAACCCACTCCCTTTTGTTCTATGTTCTAGCAGCAATTCAAACTACTAGAAATCCAGGTTAGAACCAGCAGATGGCAGTAGCAAGCCACAAAAATTTTTTAGTTATGCTAATGTAAGAATTTATGGAAATTATTTATTTCCACAATTTCTATATTTTGATTTATCTCTTCATAAAAAAATATGGTCTCACTTTGTATCCCTAGCTGACCTGGAACTGTATGTAGACCAGGCTAGCCTTGAGCTTACAGAGATTCACTTGCCTCAGCCTCTCAAATGCTGGGATTAAGGTGAGCACTGAGCTGGGCTTAAACAATTTGAAAGTTGTTTTTAATTTTACCAGGTAGTATCGCTTTCTGCGAGAGTCATAGAAAGTTGTCCAAGATTAGGATCTACGTATTCAACATGTATTATTGCAGCAAGATCAATGGCACTACAATCCCTAGGGTACAGAATAGTCCAAGCTGGTTTCTGATACAAAACTTAGCAGTAATTAGAAAAGATGGAATTAAAAGATTCTTACAGATTTTTCCCTTCCTCCAGGTTGGGGACCAGACCAAGGGCCTTGTATAAGTGGTGCAGTGCGCACTCTGCTTCTGGTTTCCTTTCCTCCTCTGCAGACTGGAGATGGAACACGGCCTTGTGTGCTAGGCTAGCATTCTGCGATTGGAGCTATTCTTCCAGCTCTTGTTTTTGTAAAAAACACTCTCACTGACCCTGAACTCGTTATTCTTCTGCTCAAGCATCCCAAATACTGGGATTATAGGTGTGTGTTACTATTCCTGAAATTACTAATCCTCAATTTAGTTATTTATTCTTTATTACATATTTATTTATATGTGTACGTAGACGTTGGAATCAGGAGTTCACTCTCTTTTGTCACCATGTGGGTCCGAGCTAGAACTCAGTGTGTCAGGCACGGCGGCAGGCACCTTCACTCTGAGCCATTCCATCAATTTGAGATTTCTCTTTAATAAAGTACGGCAGCCAGGCAATCCGGCACCCGGAGGCAGAAGCAGGCAGATCCCTTAGTTCAAGGCCAGCCTGGCCTACAGAGTGAGTTCCAGGACAGCCAGGGCTATACAGAGAAACCCTGTTTTAAACAGCCCCTCCCCGCAGAAGTATACAGCTCTAATGTTAGTAGAAATCTTACTCTTTCTGTTGTAAAGGCAATCACAGACACATACACGGCCATTCAATTTATCTCACTATTCAATTACGTTAGCACAGTTAACACAGAGACTACACTTGTGAGAAATACATAATGTACAGAGCAGGACTGTTTCCTCAAGGAACAAATCCTTCACAGAAAACTGTCAGAGAAGGCCAGTCTGATGATTATCCATGTTAATAAACAGACTTGTAACTAAAAAAAAAAAAAAACCTGGGTGGCAAATTAATCCAACAACCCCAGACTGAGGAGAAAAAGACAACGATCCTGAGGTGGCCACTCTCTGCTGGAAACACTTCCCACTTGGGCAGTTTGCTTAAGAACCCCAGCCGCCTCTGGAATACCCAAAAGGCACAACCAGGCCAGGAACACCAGTCTGGTGCTGCCAGTTCGTCTTACGATGCACACACTGTGCCCACTAGATGACAAATTCTTTGTGTTTGACAAAACTTATAAAATATTTATTAAAGACTTCAAAAAACAAGCGTTTCACATCTCATGGTCCTCACTGAGAAAAGAAGAGCTGTGTAGAATGTTTCCAGCAAAACCAGTTCTACAATGGCACGGTACCAGACCGTTCTTGTGGGAATATGAGGGGGAAAAGTGATTGACATTCTTTCCACTGTAACAACCAATGGTGTTCACTGGTTTCTTGACTGATTCACTGGTCACAAAAAAATTCATAGCACACTGACTAGCAATGCAATGTTATGGAAATACCAGTTACATTCTAAGAGACTATAACTTTTGCTGGACTTCACAGCCAGATTAATAATACACCTTTGGGTTACTTAGACTTTAGACTGAGAGCTTGCTATGTACCTAGACTGTTTGTTTAACCTGCCTTTAGAACAGCGTGACACCCAACTTACTTGCCTTGGATTTCCCAGTCGTCAGCTTTTACAAGTGGAGCTAACGTGTCACTGTAATCCTGAACTACTCACTCTTTCATGCACCCAACCTAGAGTAATGCATGTGCACCACTGCTGAGAGCAGCAAGTGGAGTGGTTGAAGCAATCTTATAAAATGAATATCCACCGCTGAACGCATTCACGGATAATGTTGAACTTAACTACTTGATTATAAACAAATGATATTTGCAATATTGTCTGTCATTTGGGTGAGCAAAAAAAATTTCTCTATAAAGTACTCCTCATTTCTTCTTATGTAATATTTTCTGTGCTGTTTAACTGAAGAGAGCAAAGCCACATTTAGAAACAGACATACATATACACATTTGTTGTAAGAAGGCTTCTTGGTCGTTCTGGCCACTCAGCAGTTCAGACCCGAAATAATCACACAGAAACTATGTTATTTGAATCACTGCTTGGCCAATAGCTTAAACATATTGCTAGCTAGCTCTTACATCTAGAATTAACCCATTTCCATTATTTTATATTTTACTACGAGGCTCATGGCCTACTGGCAATGTTCCACCTGGCAGCTCGCACACCTTTCCCCTCTGGTGGCTACATGGCATCTCCCAACTCTGCCTTCTTTCTCTCAGCATTCAGTTTAGTTTTCCCCACCTACCTGTACCCTGTGCAGGCCCAAGACAGCTTCTTTATTAACCAATGGTATTCACAGCATACAGAGGGGAATACCACATCAGGCTTTTTAAGAGAGGGCTCGTGTTATTAGTTGCATGAATTAAACATTAGTGAATCCTACTAATTGGTGTCACATTAAGGAAAGAGATCAAAACACTTGCCCTTGGTGTCACTTAATAAAGAGTGAGCCCTAGGATAAAATGAGAAAAGAAAAAAGAAAAAAAAATAAAGAGTGAGAGATGGATCCCTGGTTCTTGGAGAAGACCCAGGTTTGATTTCCAGTGCCCTCACATCTGGCTCACATCTGCCTCTAATTCCTGTTCAGAGGATCTGATGACCTCTTCTGACCTCCACAAGCATCAGGCATGATGTGGCAAACAGACACACATATAAGGAAAACCATTCAAGTAATAAAAGTATAAAAAAAAAAGAATGTGTGACGTGGGATTCCCCTCTGTATGCTGTGATTACCATTCATGAGTAAAGAAACCACTTTGGACCTATAGCTAGGCAGAATTTAGCCAGAATGTCAGGAGTCTGGGCAGCCAGGGAACGAACAAGTGGCTTCCCACAACAGATTGGCGCTCCAATGTGTGCTAGCTAAATCCATATAAAACCTGATAGGGCTTTGAAAGGAACTGAAGAAACTAAAAAGCAAAGTTTCAAAATGGCAGCTTCCTGGGCTGTGCTGCTAGCAGGAACTCTGGCTCTTTCAGGATGTTCTCCACTGAGCATTACAGACCACAAATGGGGTCTGTAGCAGAGTGCTACAACTTGCTTAGTGGCAACACAGACCTGTTGTGGCCCGACCCTGGATCTGGCTCTCAGAGGCAGAAAACATGCTTCCATCATGTTGGACTGGGCGGAGAAAACAGGCAGGGCCGTGTTGGCCCTAGCCACGTCCACTTAATATAAAAAAAGGATGCTTCTGGTCAGAAAATAATGACAGATACTCATGCAATAAAGACCAATCCAGATGGAAAAGACCTCTAAATGGGTTACAGTGTTGGATAAATGTACATAGATAGGCTTGGGAGAAAAAAAATAGTTGTAAAAAAAGTAAATGGTTTAAAAAAATAAAACAAAGTCTTTAAAGAGACAGATTAAACTTGAAGAAAAAGTAATAGGAATAAAGAAAAATAAGACAAATAGAGATGGAAAATACACAGTCTAGATTATGTATATTGTGGGTTTTTTTTTAAATAATTTTTTGACTGTGAAGAACTAAGTACAGAGAGACATTTCATTGTATGGGCTGCTAAACTAAGCCAACATATATATTTTAAAGGTATCGTAACTTCAAAATTTGGGTCTAAGGATTTGTTTCTTTGGAAAAGAGGTTTCCAGAGGATGAGAACCTATGGAATCCTTCCAGACTAACATGGTTTGATGGACTAAAACCCCCCCCTCCCAAAAGGTCGCTGTGAACCCCCCTCCAAATTACTTTGCCCAACAAAAAGCAGGAAGCAGTTTGGAGAGAACTACACCCAAATTCCCTAAATGATTGTTTATATATGCTTGTTTACATTTAAAGGGAGATATGATATAAAGATGGATACTTTACATTGGAATGGATTTTGGTTTCTTGATACAAATTTAAGGTCAATTTTGTTATATTTCTGTTCTTGATTAAGGTATTGTGTTTATGCAGCTCATTTAAAATGTAATATATAGGGCTGGAGAGATGGATCAGTGGTTAAGAACACTGGCCGTTCTTCCAGAGGTCCTGAGTTCAATTCCCAGCAACCACATGGTGGCTCACAACCATTTGTAATGAGATCTGGTGCCCTCCTCTGGTGTGCAGGCATACATGGAGGCAGAATGTTGTATACAAAATAAATAAATAAATCAAAAAAATGAAATGTAATGTATAATTAAGAAACATAGGTTAATAGATGATCATCTATAATAGTCAAGTATGTAGTCATGTTAGTTAGATTTTCTAGATATATATAGTTCAGTTACATAGGTATTCTTCAAATCTTTCAGAGACCTTCAGAATACGGCATTTAAAATATTTTAAGAACTTAGGACTTTGCATGACTGTGAGACACATCTTCTCCTGGCAGCACCAATAATTTCAAAAGGAAGATGGGCACCGAAAAGGCTCCTTATGGAGTTTGGGCAAGAAATCACTCTTGCCTGGACTGCTTGATGTTATGCTGTATGAACTGGACATGCAGTACCCACAGAAAAATGACTGATCAAGCTGCCTAAAGAAGGTGAGATGGTCCTTCAGGGTTCCTGCTTCATAAAAGAACAAAACAAAAAGAGTCTGCTAGATATTCTGCAAGACACAGAAGAAAGTGACTGACAAACTGACAATATAGGTGGAACTGTCTTTGAAATTTCCTGCTTCATCGGAAAGTCTGCTGGATTATTAGGGGTCTGAAGGCTGAAGATGGATGCCCCAATGGTACAGAAGAACTTTGGGTGACTGTCCAGGGAGAGAGATGTCTCTGTCAATTCTAGAGTTGGAAGTAGCTTACAATGCACTTCCTGTTTTCTTAGGTAAGATTATATCTTCTGGAGTCTTTGATAAAATTGAAGAATAGAAGGCTATAATTATAGTTTTCCTTAGTTATGATAAAAAAGTAGATATAAATATTGTAACTGTAATTCTTGCTTGATACCTGATTTTGTTATATGTAATTTTACTATATTAAAGTTAAAACCTTTCTTTTTATTTAGACAGAAAAGGGGAGGTGATGTGGGATTCCCCTCTGTATGCTGTGAATACCATTGGTTAATAAAGAAGCTATCTTGGGCCTGCACAGGGCAAAATAGAGGTAGGTGGAGAAAACCAAACTGAATGCTGAAAGAAGGCAGAGTCAGGAGATGCCATGTAGCCGCCGGAGGGAAAGGTGCGAGCTGCCAGCTGGAACCTTGCCAGTAGGCCATGAGCCTCATGGTAAATATAAAATAGAAATGGGTTAATTCTAGATGTAAGAGCTATCTAGCAATACACCTAAGCTATTGGACAAGTAGTGATTCAAATAATATAGTTTTTAATGTAATTATTTCAGTAGTCTGGGTAGCCAGGAAACAAACAAATTGCCTCCAATAACAAAAGTCCTTTTACATTTCCATACCAAAGACCAATAAAAACTTAGTAAGGACTTGTCTTGAAAGTCTGAAGACCTGCTGTAGTAATAAGAGTGGCGGGGCTGCGTCCCCAGCACCCCGGCCGCCTGCTAGCTTATGCCCCGAAATAACAAAACACAAACTGTATTCATTTAAACACTGCTTAGCCCATTTCTATCTAGCCTCTTCTAGGCTAACTCTCGCACCTGGACTAGCCCATTTCTAATAATTGTTTGTAAGCACCCCAAGGTGCGCTTACCAGGAAGATTCTAGCCTACGTCCATCCTGGGTCGGAGCTGCCTGGGAGAGCAGAGCCTGGCGTCTCTGCTCCAGAGAGCAGAGCTGTCGAGTCTGAGCTCACTTCCTCTTCCTCCCAGCATCCTATTCTGTTTACTCCTCCCACCTATGTTTTAACCTATCAGGGCCAAGGAGTTTCTTTATTGCTTAACCAATGACCTTCCTCCATCAACCTGCATTCAATCCAGGTAAAAATTCTGGGCATGGTGACATATACTTGTAACTCCAGGCTGGGGAGGGAAGCACTAGTAGACGCTTGTTGGCTAATCTAGCTTAATTATTGAGCTCTATGCCAGTGAGAAATCCTGCCTCAAAAAGAGGGGGAATAAAGCTGGATGAGGTGGCATACACCTTTAATCTAATCCTAGTACCATGGAGGCAGAGGCAAGCAGATTTCTATAAGTTCAAGGCCAGCGTGGTCTACAGAGCAAGTACCAGGCTAGCCAAGATTACATATCAAGACCCTATCCCAAAAACAAAACAAAACAACCCCCCAAATCAAAACATACAGACATACAAAAGGAAGTGTGTGACAGCTGGAAAGATCACTCACAGGATAAGAGCACTGGTTCCTTTCCTGAGGATCCAGGTTCAATTCCCAGTACCCACATGATGGCTCATAACTGTTCCAGGGGATCCAATGCCCTCTTCTGATCTTCACATGCAACAGACACACATGTGGGCAAAACATCCATACACATAAAATAAATCTAAAAAAATTTTAAAAGAGATAAACGGGATTCCTGAGGATGAATCTTGAGTTTGCTCCCTGGCTTCCACAGGTTTGTGCACACATGCACTCCCCCCACCACAAACATATAAATGCATTTAAAGGCTAATGAAAAGTAGCAATTACTTCTGTTTGTCATGTTGCCATGGTAACATCTACTGAAATATCTTGGCGATGGTTCACAGTACATGGGAATGGAAAACAAAGCTTGATGGAGCATAATCAATATTTGTAACTTTCCATTCAAGATTTTACAATGCTTTAAAATATGAAAATAAACATTAAAATTAGTAACACCTCTTATTAAAAGTTCCCAACATGATGGCTTTATGGTTGTAAAGAGTGTGCTTTTCTTAGATCATTCATTTTAAGGAAAGAACTCAGGGCAGAGTGTTATGACATCTGGATTTCCAATAGTCATCCCAACACATACACACAGCCAACACAGACCACCGTTAAACACTCCTCCCAACACATACATAGAGCCAATACAGACCACTGTTTTATCTTTTTAAATTTTCTGTACTTTTGAAAGTTTTCATCGGCAGAAAGTTGGAGGCTGTGTTTACTATGACATGAAGTTAAATCAGAACGTCAGAAAGGTTAGGTATCAAATAATAGAAGAGGCTCTTTTCTTTACAATTAAAAACAATAATTTTTTTTGTAATTCAACTTCCTAAAACAGAAACTTAACTAGAGTTTCCTATTTGTTGCTGAGATAAACAGTGGTCCCGGCATGTCATGGTGCCCATGGTGTGAAGTACTAGTTCTTAGATATCATAGATGTATTTGCTATCAGAATGAGCTCTCACAGGATGAGGAAAGGCTCGCTCAGGCTGTCAGACTTTCCATGACCTTGCTCACTCCAACACCTCAGGCATAGCTTTCCTCAAGGTTCTCTTCAATGGCAGTAAGCCACGATGGCATTGGATAGGCTATGAAATGGATAACGCAGTTTGCTCAACATTGCTGGGACCCTGCTTGGAAAGATACTAGGTTTTATGAAGCCTGAGCCCTTACGTAGTGTATTTAAAAACAAAACAAAACAAAACAACAGTATTTCTCCCCGGTCAGTAGTGCCGTCTGCCTTCAATCCTAGCACTTGGGAGGCAGAGAGAAGAGGATCTCTGTGAGTTTGAGGCCAGCCAGGTCTATAAGAACAAGTTCCAGGATAGGCTTCAAAGCTACAGAGAAAACCTGTCTCAAAAACAAACAAACAAACAAAAAAAAAAACCAACCAACTAACCAAATAAACAAACAAAAACAAACAAACCAGGATTTCTCTCTATAGCTCTGGCTGTCCTGAAACTCGCTTTATAGACCTCAAATTTAAAGATCTACCTGTCTCTGCCTTGGCCTCCCAAGTGCTAGGATTAAGGAATGCATCACCACCTGGCTTGGTGTAGATAATTTCTGTACCTTTAATCATTAAATGGTCACTTTACTAGAGAACACTGGCCACTGAATGGTCTCTATCTTCCCTTCCCTCTCAGGACTTGTTCCAGAACTGCAACTGCTTACCTTATTTTAGAGCCTCTGCACAATTTAATGCTCAGTAGCTGCTACCACAGCAGCACCACAAACATCTGAGATATTTTCTGTGCCTGTCATTTCAAGCAAAATCTTTGATTAATAGTCCTAACATGAAACTATTCATTTTGAGACTAGTCTTGCGTTCAGTAGTTCCTACGTACCAAAAATAATTATCACTTGTTTATGGTTATTGCATTAGAAAAAACACAGTATTTTAAATACAACTGTAATTCTATAGCAAATTATGTAACAGGATAACACTCTGTCTATTATTAAATAATAATAACAAACCACTTAGTAGGAATCTCAGGTAATAATTTTTTACTTGATTTTGTTTTGCTCAAAACTTAAAACATATTTATCCCAATATATTTGCAAATCAAAGCCGAAATTGAAGCAAAGCCAATGGATCTTTTTTCCTTTTAAGACTTTATTCTTTCCATTTAAAGCAAATGGGAATTAAAAGAATTATCAATAGTTTCTGTTTTTGAAACAGGGTTTCTCTACATCCTGGCTGTCCTAGAACTCCCTGTGTAGAGCAGGCTGACCTCAGACTGATAAGATTCACCTGCCTCTGATGTCCAAGAGCTAGAACATGCCTGGCAACAGTTAAGTGCATGGCTGTTTTGCCTGCGTCCAAGTCTGTGGTTCACTAGTGGCTGGTGCCCTTGGAGGCCACAAGAGGGCTTAGAGTCCCCTGGGATGGAATCACAGATGATTCATGGATGAATCCAGTATAGCATCATCTGATGGGTGCTGTGAACTGACCCTGGATCCTCTGGGAAAGCAACAAGTGCTCTTAGCTGCTGAGTTGTCTTTCTAGCCCCCAACAGTTTTATAGCAGAGAATAAATGACATTTCCTGTGTTCTTTAAACCTCCACACCCCTAGCACTGACCTTCCTGGAGTTTATTCATTCTCCTGTGCTCAGAACAAAAAGTCCTTTTTTTACTATAAAAAAGAAAACTACTTAGTAGGAAAGAAGTTGGGATAAATATATCAGGCAATCTATCCAAGCACGTTTAGTAAGATATTTGTGCTAGTTAGTGTTGTCAGTGTGCTACCCAGAAGGAAGGAATCTCAGCTGAGCAACTGCCCCTCTCCAACTGCTGTAGATACAGCTGAAGCATTTTCTTGGTTGCTGATTATGGGGAGGTTGAGCCCACTGCGGACTGTATGCCCCGGGCAGGTGGTCCAGGGTTGTATAAGAAGGGTGGTACTTCAGTTCATGCGCTGACTTCTCTCGGAGAATTATGAATCGGGGCAAATAAAGCACACAGACTTTCTCTCATCTTGGTTTTGGTCAGTGTTTGTTACAGCGACAGGAGACGAGGCCAGCACCCTAGCAGTAATTTTCACAGATAGTTAAGAGAGCTTTTTAATGTGGGTGTTTCGTAAAACTAAAACACTATTTTTATTCAAATAGAAACGCTAGCATATTTTCTGTTGGCTTTTTGCAGCCACACCTTGAATGACAATCTTCTACTACACACCACCTTTCAGGATGCATTTACTTCAAATCCTGATTCGTTAATAGTCTTCAACTTAAGCCAAGTAACTAATCTCACACTGTAAGTTTTATAGATCAACAAGAAAAGTAAACCTGGGTCTAGAAATTGTTATTACTAAGTCATCTTAAATAAGGAAATATTTTAAGTTTAAATACCTGGCTGTCCTGGAACTCACTCCATAGGCCACGCTGGCCCTGAACTCACAGAGATCTGCTTGTCTCTGCCTCCTGAGTGCTGGCATTAAAGGCGTGTGCCACCATCACCTTTTATAATCAATCTTATTGTTGCAAATCTATTAAAACTTCTTTGTTGTTGTTGTTTTTTTTTTAAAAAGCCAAGTGGTGGCGGTGCACACCCTTAATCCTAGCACCAGGGAGGTAGAGACAGGTGGATCTCCGTGAGTTCAGAACCAGCCTGGTCTACAAGAGCTAGTTCCAGGATAAGTTCTAAAGCTATAAGAGAAACCCTGTCTTGAAAAACAAAATCTTTGTTTTTCTTTGCTATTATAACAAACACAAACACGACTTTCAGCATTAATTCCAAGCTGTTTGGTGCCAAATGAAGTTAGCTTGCTTGTCCATTACGTCTTATAGTAATAACTACAAGATGCACGGAAGAAGGCAGCTTTTAAAGCCCCAACAGCCTGAGAAGGCACCAGCAGAAAAGGGCAGGAAGTTTCTGACCTTCAAGCTCAACTGACCTGGTTGTTAGCCTGCTGATCTATTGATCACACAGTTCCCAGGGAAGAAACCATTTCACCTGTCCTCACTCAAAGAGGTCCCTCCTGGCTGGGCTCCAAGACAGCAGGAACTCACAAATCTCTCTCAGAAGTGTGTTTCCTGAATGGAATTGGGTCCTGTAGCTGAGTAAGCAGTAAATTGAATGATCTTAAGAGACTAGAGACCTACCAAAGCAAAGCTGCTTTTCCAAATATGCCAATCAAATGTTAGTTAAGAATCTCTACAGAAGACATGGCATGTCACCCTTGTACGTGTTCAGAACAAGGGCACTTCACTACAGACAGCCACAGAAGAATGCATCGAATGGGGAAGGTGGCACTAACTCGGAGGAAAGAGGAAATCTAAGTTTGCAATGAGTAATTTGGCAGGAGCAAAGATGTACATCAAGAAAGAGATGACATCATGTTATAGCTACAAAACTGAAAGGTAGAAATGAGGGCTCCAGGGCAAGGTCAGACTACGAGGTGAACAAGCTGTCTTAAACAGTACTTTTTTGGAGCTGGGCAAGTGGCACAGGTTCAAAGCCAGCCTGGACTACATTAAAAAAAAAAAAAACTCTCTTAAAACACCCCTCACACAAACACGCAAGTACGTCTTGGTTGTAAGGTTGGAAGTGTCATTTCCTTTTTATTACCCCACCCTCTTTTTTTCAATCCCAGACAAGGAGGACTGAGGGGACCCACAATCACAATCCTCTCTGCCCTGCTCCTTCCATCTGCTGTGGCACACAGGGACCAAAGAGATACGGTCAGGCATAAGCTCAGGGAAGAGCACGGCTCATCAGTAAGGAAGGGAACGCACAGGGCTCTCTGCACCACTCACTATAAATGTAGGTAGTTCTTACACAAGCAGAATGCACAGTCCTACATCTAAGTGACCCTTGGCTGTCTTCCTGACATTTTCCTTTTTAAAATGATATTTACTAATTTATCTTTATATCTGTGGGGCAGGGGAGGAGGGAGGTACACACCATGGCATGCCTGCAGAGTCAGGGAACAGCATTAGAAAGATAATTCTCTTCTGCCACGTGAGCCCTGGGGATCACACTCCAGTAGTCAAGCTTGGAGGCAAGCACCTGTTGAGCCATCCTGCCTGCCTTTTCTTGACGTTTTTTGGAAAGTTTGTTCAAAACATTTTTTAAAAAGCATCCTTTAAAAATACAGTTCCTAGCTGAGCAGTGATGGTGTACACATTTATTCCCAGCACGTGGGAGGCAGAGGCAAGAGAATCTCTGAGTTCAAGGCCAGCCTGGTCTACAGGGCAAGCTCCAGGGCAGCCAGGGCTACACAGACAAACCCTATCTCAAAAATAGCAGGGCGGTGGTGGCGCAATCCCAGCACTCGGGAGGCAGAGGCAGGTGGATCTCTGTGAGTTCTGGCCAGCCTGGTCTACAGAGTAAGTTCCAGGACAGGCTCCAAAGCCACACAGAGAAACCCTGTCCTGAAAAACAAATAAATAAATAAATATCAGGAAACACTGTGGTTCAGGGTTAAACATTTTTTAAGAAGTGTTTACTGGAGTCTGGGAAGATGGATCAATGGGCAAGAGTGCTTTCTCTGCAACACTGGGACCTGAGTTTGAATCTCAGCATCCACACAAGAGACTCATCATGGCTCAACATGTGTGTAACTGCATTTAGGTGCAGGACTGAAGAAGGTGAATGCTGAGAGCTGGCTGCCCAGACACCTAGTAGAAAATGAAAACTCGCAGAACAGTGAGAGTCACAGAGGATGACACAATGCCCTGTTCTGGACACTGGAGCACATATATACCCGTGGGTCCACACAGTCACATGTGTGCACCACACTCTCCCTCCACACACACACATGAACTATTCTCAAGACTTGAGAGATGGCTCAGGGAGTAGTCCAGACAAAGTCAGGCACATGGTAGCAGCTTTCTATAATCCCAGTGTTGCTATGGTAACATGGGAGGCAGAGACAAGACAATTCCTGAAGGCTCCCGGAACAACTGCAGGTATATTGCAGGGGCAAACAGGAGACCAGTTTTGCTAAGGTGGAAGAGACCACCAACTCTCTGACCTCCATCCATGCATGCATACAAAGTATTTTCAAATCTTTACCAAACCTGCTTTTTTTTCCCAACAGAATACAAACTGGTGCATTTTAAGAAATGAGTACAGAACACAACTGGAAAAACACAAGACCAAAAGTAAATAAATGGTTAAAAGGGCACTGAAGAGATTATCAGGGTGAGAGAGATAAGAAAGGTGAAAAATTCAAAAAACAGATATTCTCTACCTTACGCGTTCTGGTTTGTTTTTTGTTTCAAAATAAGGTCATGCTTGTAGCCAGGCTGGCTTGAAAACTGGTGATCCTCTTGCCTCAGCCTCCCAAGTGCTATGATTACAGAATGGCTAAACATACCTGGCTTTCTACTTTACAGTCTTAATCTAGCAGTATGTCATTTATCATATTGTTGGCTCAACAGACTGGCCCTACTCCATAATTATTTGCCTCTTCCAAAAAAAAATTGATTCCCATTAAGCCCATTTCTAGAGCACTGTGAGTTCTACCACTCAATCCCATACTATGGCCAAAAGAAACTGAACAAAGCAGAAAGTTACACTATAGGACTTTTAGGCTATCCCCACATGGAGCTAGAAGGGAATTAAAGAAGCTCGTGAATGGCTGGCCATATTTATAAATGAACACCGTGCTAATGATGTGTAAATGCAACTCCTCTTACCAGCTCTGCAACTCAGCAAACGCTTGCTTCATTTTCTTGATGGATGCATCCATCTCTTCTTTAACTACGACTCGGTACCGCGCAAGAGACACGGTGCAGCGCTGGAGGTCTTTCACAGATTTCTCAATGTTAGAACCTTGGAGGGGAAAAACAAGCCATTACTTTAAAAAGAAACATGCAAATTAAAAGTTGGATCTGAATGTGTTAAGTCAAACATCATCATATGGACTAAGACCCAAATGACCACCTTTTCCAATTCCAACAAAAGAAACTCTTTTTTTTTTTTTTTTTTTTGGTTTTTTCAAGACAAGGTTTCTCTGTGTGGCTTTGGGAGCCTGTCCTGGAACTCGCTCTATAGACCAGGCTGGCCCCGAACTCACAGAGATCTGCCTGCTTCTGCTTCCTGAGTGCTGAGATTAAAGGCATGCGCCACCACTACCCAACAAAGATGCACATTTTTGTTTTCCCTGTCTCTCATTTCTGTTTTCTAAGATCAAGTCTCTGTAATCATGGTTGGCACTGGAACTCATATGTGTATACCAGGTCAGCCTTGAACTTGACATGATCCTCCCGCTTCTTCCACCTGAGAGCTGGGATTAGACAGCAACTATCAATAGTTGTGTATGTATGTGTACAATTATGGGCCTACACACACTTTTAATTTTACATGTATGTGCATGAAGGGGTATGTGCCAGAGATCAACCACGAGTTTCATTTCTCAGGAGTCACCCACCTTTTTTATTTTTATGTTTTAAGATTTACTTTTTTATTTTATGTATGAGTTTTCAGCCTGCATATATATGTGCTTACCCAACTTATAATAAACAGTGGGATGGAAGCTATGAAAAAAAAATGTGTTTACCATGTGTGAGCTATAATGTGGGTCATGTGGGTTCTGGAAACTGAACTCTGATCCTCTGCTAAAGCAACTTAATTGCTGAGCCATCTCTCTAGCCCCCTACCTTGCTTTTTGAGAGAGAATCTCTCACTGGGACCTAGGGCTCACCAACAGGGAAGGCTGGTTGGTCCAGAGACTCTTCTGTCTCCACAGCACAGGGCTTTTCATGCACCTGGCCATGCCTGGCTTTTCTATGCTGGGCTCCACACTCACGTCCTCATTCTTGCACAGCAAACACTCTGCTGACTGAGCCATCTCCCCAGTAGCTACATTTCCAATTGCATCAATTTTTTGATGGACTCTTAGTATACTACCCAAGCTAAACATAAACTCCTCAGTCTCTAGAGCAGCTAGAACTAAAGCCTTTGCCAGTGAATCCTGTTGCAGGGAGCTACTTGTTGCTTCCTGGCTGCTCAGCAGCTCAGCCCCGAAATAATCACCGGGAACTATATTATTTAAATCAATGCTTGCCCCATTAGCTCTAGCTTCTTTTTTTTTAATATTTATTTATTATGTATACAATATTCTATCTGTGTGTATGTCTGCTGACTAGAAGAGAGCACCAGACCTTATTACAGATGGTTGTGGGCCACCATGTGGTTGCTGGGAATTGAACTCAGAACCTTTGGAAGAGCAGGCAATGCTCTTAACCTCTGAGCCATCTCTCCAGCCCTCTAGCTCTAGCTTCTTATTTGCTAACTCTTACATCTCAATTTAACCCTTCTCCATTAATCTTGCATCACCACGAGGTCATGGCCCACAAGCAAAGTTTTAGCGTGTCTGTCTCTGGCAGGGGTTCCATGGCTTTTCTCTGACTCCTCCTCCTCCTTTCTTCCAGTATTTAGTTTTCCCCGCCTAGCTAAATTCTGCCCTGCTATAGGTCCAAAGCAGTTTCTTTATTCATTAATGGTAATCACAGCATACAGAGGAGAATCCCACATGAGACTCCAGTTCACTTTTCAATACAAATTCTTCCTCCTTCCAATTTGATTTCCTTTAGAATTTATCTAAGTTTTTAATCCCTGTGTATACTTTTATTTTTGCTTGGTTGGATATTCTCAGCCTGGCCATTCGGCAGCAAGCTGGGGCTACTACCAAAATGAAAAGGAAGTGCTGACCAAATGTAGGTCATGAGCTAGCAAAAAGGCTCAGAGGGCAAAGGCCCACACTGTCAAGCCTGACAATCTGAATTTGATCCCGAGATGCCATGAAAGAGAAACAAAATTGACTCCCAAAAGTTTTTCTTGGAGTATATGGTAGGCAGGCAGGAAAGCACAGACACACACACAAAAATAAATAAATAAATGAATAAACAAGTGAGTGGTGGTGGTGGCACACAACTGGGTGGTGGTAGTGGTGGCACACACCTTTTAATCCCAGCACTTAGGAGAGAGAGACAGGCAGATCTCTGTGTGTTCAAGGCCAGCCTGGCCTACAAGCAAGTTATAGAACAGCCAGGACCATTATACAGTGAAACCCTGTCTTGAAAACAAATAAATAAATAATGTAATAAATAAATAAATATAAAAATTTAAAATGTAGCTCTTATGGAAAAATATTTTTAAAAATAGCTACAACTTATGACAGCCCTCTATATTTCTATCTCATTGTTCACTTGAGAGAATCGTTACATAAATACATACAGACAGTCTGTTTAATAACTAACTGTTCCTTTAAATGATTATTATAAGTTTAGAAAAACAGGAGTTGTTGGATGGGGTGATGAATATCTTTGATCCCAGCTCTCAGGAGGTAGAGGCAAGCAGATTTCTGTAAATCTAAAGTAAGCCTGATCTACAGAGAGAATTCCAGGCAAGACAGAGCTACACAGTGGGACCCTGCTTCAAAATACACACATGCATGCAAGCACAGTGAGAGTTATTACTAGTTAGTGCTAAGTATTATCTGTTGTTGAGATAGGTCAACTGCTTTAGCCCAGGCTAGCCTAGAAGCTGTGGTCTTCCTTCCTCAGGCTCCCGAGCGCCAGGATTACAGGTATGTTCTAAGCATACAACTTTCTGCCAAAATAAATGATTATAATAGTCGTATTTTAAGAAAGAACTGGGCCGGGCGGTGGTGGCGCACACCTTTAATCCCAGCACTCGGGAGGCAGGGACAGGCGGATCTCTGTGAGTTAGAGACCAGCCTGGTCTACAAGAGCTAATTCCAGGAAAGGCTCCAAAGCCACAGAGAAACCCTGCCTCGAAAAACCAGGAAAAAAAAAAAAGAGTAAAGAACTACTACCACCAATCAATACCAAGTATTTCAGAGGACATGCTCCTGTTAGAGCATCCGTCTGCTGGACTTCAGGAAGAGCACAGAGCTGGAGAGAGCAGTGAGTGTCCTGTCAGACACAGGCTTTCACACTTTGATTCAACCAGAATAAACACGAAGGAAACAGCATAGGCATCTGCAGTGACGCAGAGGGAACAGGGCAGTGTTAGCTAGGTCATCCTGGCAGTAGGATTTGGCCACAACTCACAAAAAGGTCCCTGCTGCTATATCAAGACACCGTAACATGCAGGGATTACAGCACAGGCAAAAATGGTCACCTGAGGCCCCCTGGAACTTCAGCCACAGGAGCAACAATCACGCTGTTCTCTTTGGTCAAAACAGCTGCTTTTTTTTTTTTTTCTCTCCCAAGTGGGCCTTGGATTTACCTAGCTTTTTATTGGTAGAAGACGATGGAACATTCTCCATTCCCAGATTTGAAACCTGGGCTCCTGTGGTGGCTCTTGAGAGAGATTTGGCAGCATTCCGGGACTGCTGGGCATTCGGAACAGAGTGTGTAGTCAAAGATTTGGGCTCAAAGTCAGAGACACCATTCTCCAGCACAGATCCTGTGCAAGAAAGAGGACGAATTATCTAAGTTGTATTCAGTATAGAAAGAAAGCAGATAAAAGGTGCTAGACAAAGCCATGCCTATTAAAAAAGCTATTGGCGTCCATAAGCTACAATGAAGAAAAAAAGTTTCATAACATCTCAGAGGAAAAAAAAATAATTTAAAAGCTTTCGAGAGTAAAGAAAAGGCAGAACTGGAAATGAAAAGAGCACTTGTACACAATGAACTGGAATCCACTGGTTATCGTCGGTTTGGTTTGTTTGCAGCCAGGTACAGTATTTTTTTCTCTGCATCTTAAAAAAAAAATATGTATGTGTGTGAATTAGCCAATAGAAAAAACAGCAAAAAAGCAGAACAAAATCTTTACACTAACATCACCTTTAAGAACCCAGGTACACTAAAGCAGAGGGAACAAGATTAATAAACAAATACCTTTTTAAATGTAATTATGTTACGTTTAATTGTTTTATTATTTTGTGTATATGGTTTTTTTTTGCCTGCATGTGTATCTGTGTAACACATGCAAGCAGTGCCCCAGAGGCCAGAAGAGGGTGTCAGATCCACTGGTACTGGAGTTATCGATGGCGGTGAGACACAGTGTGGGAGCTGGGGATCAAACTGGGCCCTACGCAAGAGCAACCAGTGCTCTTAACCACTGACCCAGCACTCCAGACTCCCTCCAAAACAAAAACATTACTTTTTCTGCTCTTTTTGCTCTTTGTTGTATGTTGGGAGGGAGCAGGGTTTCTCTCTGTACCACTGGCTGTCCTGGAACTCTCTGTATGAGACCAGGCTGGTCTCAAACTCCCAGAAATCTGCCTGCCTCTGCCTCTCAAGGGCTTGGATTAAAGGCGTGAGACACTATGCCTGGTTTCCAAACAAGTTATTTTTCAAAGAGAAACATTTACAAAATCATTAATACAAGATAAATGAATGTAGCACGAACAATAAAAAGTCAGAGACAAATATTGGAGTTCAATTTAAAGACCAGAAAAGCAAAGCAACCAGTCACTAGAGCGACCTTTTACCTCTATCAACTCTGTAGATTGAAAGGGCGAGAGCCTGTCTCCATGAATCCTCAGACTCCACACTCCACTGAGTTCCTGTCTCTTCCCCTTTATATTCCTCTTTCTGCCCAGCCATTATCACTCTCGTCTCCACCTCCTCAGTACTGGGATTAAAGGTGTGAGCCACCATCACCTGAATCTGTTTTTGGATCTTGTGTAGCCTAGGGTGGCTTTGAACTCACAGAGATCTGTCTGCCAAGTGCTGGGATTAAAGGTGTGTGCCACCACGGCCCAGTGACCAATTATATTTAATGTAATAATAAGTGTCTCAACCAGTAGACCCCTTCACCGTCCTATTTTTTTTTTTGCGCAAATTAACTTCCCAAAATCTTTATAAAAACAAAAACTCACCAGTTCTATCCAGTGTATCTGGTGTGGCAAACTCAGGATCTTCCAATTCTCTGGCATCTATAGAAAGTGTCTCCAACCCTTCACTGAGTGAGTCCACAGACTCAGCATCATTGATGGCACCATTAACATGGTAACCATTGATGCCATCTTTCTCTGAAGATGCAGGTTGTTCCTCTTTAATGGGTACTGACTTACTGGAGTCTGGGACACTGTTATTTGCTTCTGATGCAGGCTTTGGTTTGCTTTTCTTCTTTTTGTTCTAAGGTTATCAAAGATTCGAAGAAAAAAAAAAAAGAAAGGAAAAAGCAGATCCTCCAACACAACTCAGAGGTAACTAATTCCAGCTACAAAAGAAGTCAGTGTTACCAACTTTGTACACATTCTTCTAAAAACTGAAGCAATTTTGTTTATGTTGAACTAATGACAAAAATAATACTTTACTATGTAAAACTGCATTTTGAATGAACTCTCGAAATAAAATACTTTTCATAGCAAAACATATTTTTATTTCTTTTTATTTTATGTGCATTGGTATGACAGTTGTTAGCTGCCATGTGGGTGCTGAGAATTGAACCCAGGACCTCTGGAAGAGTATTATAAGTGCTCTTAACCACTGAACCATCTCTCCATCCGCTGCAAAACCTATCTTTAAGCAAAATGAAAAGTTATAAAAAGTAAAAGGCAACAACAAAAAATGTAACATTTTTAAAGTGAAATATAAACAGAGTTCTAAATAACCACAATAACCACAATAATAATAGAGAAAATATAATCTATAAGTAATTTAATGAAGCATACCTCAGTACAATAACTGACAAATAATGAAACCTGTGCTGCAGTGTGGCTTTCAACTACTACATTAGCAAAGGTCCACTCTGCAGACAACTAGGACTGCTCTGGAAATAGCAGTTCTAACAACAGCAATCTATCCTGGCCAGCACTGTCAGTGTATACAGGATTATTCATCGCAGCACTGCTTTATTAATGAGGACGGAGAAATCATGCAAATGTATGTCAGTAGGGGACTGAGACATTCCAGGCTCCATTACATGGAATGTGCGAAGAAGAAAATACATATTTGTAACTGTTTATGTGAATAAAGTATCTTGGAAGCTACTTAAGCTTGGGGTTGTAGCTCAGTGGTAAAGCACTTGCCTAGCATGCACAAGGCCCTAAGTTTGATCTCCAATGCCAAAAACAACAAAAAATGAATGAATGAATAAATAAATAAACTAATAATTCTGTCTGCCTGGTGGAAAAGTGGGCACCAAATGGCTGGGGAAAAGAGGTAGGATAAAACTATTACAGGGTACATTTACATTTATACCTTGGAAATCGGAAACATGTTAATAAAAAAAATCTTTGTTTTAGCAACAGATAGCTATGCTGGCAACAGCCAGCGCTTCTACTTCTAAGACTAGATGAGTAAACCAGTCAGTTCTCACGCCAGGCCTTCTGATGACCCTGTCCAGCAGAGTAACTCCTGAACTTGGCATTCAGTTTCCTTCTCTATCTTACTTTCTCCCGTGTTATTACACATGTGTAATTAGCAGCACACGCTCACGTCTTATTAGGCTAATTTAAGGGTTGTGTTACAGAGTCAAGCACTGGAGGGTATCAGACTATTCATCTATTTTCTTCCACCAGTTCATGTCACACACATGCACACACACACACACACACACATACACACACACACACACTATGCACATGGCTTGTGTTGTTAATAATTTATGTTGTGAGGTCAATAAATCGTGACACTGGTGTTTTGGGCACTCAAAGCTATGTCTGCTGGGTGAAGCCAGGGAGACAGTCTGAAAAGCAGCAGGCCCAGAAAGCTTCACGAGGACCTGAACAGCATAACATGACCCTGGGGAAAAATTCTCAAAGGTTAATAAAGCTAAACCTGGCTTGGTCAAGAAATCATTTCAGGGCTGGCAAGACTTGTCAGAGAGTAAAATATCTTTCACACAGCCTGACCACCTGAATCCAATCCCTGGAATCCACGCTGGAAAGAGAGACCCAACTCCCCCAAGCTGTTCTCTGCACCATGGCAGGTATACCCAGACACACACACAACACAATAATGAAATTTAAAAAAAAAAGCATTTCAGAACACAACACTAACTTAAAGGAAAATGCTCCTAAAAGAGTTGGTACTTAATTCAAATCGGCACTTAAGCATTCTTTAAAGGCAGCACATCTGGGTTACAGAGCCTTGGGAAGAATTCAGAACTCAGCTAGTACCATGGGAGGGAAGCAATTTGGGTCTTAGAAGGATATAAGTAAAAGGATTAAGAACTAATGTATTAGGCATTATAATGAGAATATGTATGTATTAGTATTTAGTATTATTTTAATTTTGTTGTGGCCTTTTCCTCCCCAGACAGGGAATGGCCTTGAACTCCCGATCCTCCTAAGTGCGGGGACCACAGGTAAGAGCCATTACATCTATACTTCTACTTCATAGATGAGCAAACTAAAGTCAGACAATACCCGCAGCTCACAAGACCAGATGAGGCAGAACAGGACAGAAACCCAGTTCTGACTGACTCTGAAGCCCAAATGCTTTCTATTCTTACATGTAACATCAGATGTCCCAGGAAGGCAAGCAGCCTGAAGGAACAAAATATGGGCTAGTAAGATGGGCAGCAGGGAACATGACAATCAAACCTGGCAACTTGAGTTCCACCCACAGAAAGCCACTTAAAGGTGAAAGGAAAGAACTCCACAAAGCTACCCTCTGGCCTCCGTGAGCTCATATATATGCAAACATACAAACAATAAATACAGATACAAGGATAAAGTTTTTAAAGAAGCTAAAGCTCCCATTTGGCTTTAAGTCAAAACCACTACTACTAGAAACATGACACAGTTGTCTGACCTGAAAATGAACTGTTTAGTCTATGAAACAAATCTGACTGGAAGCCAGTTGCCTTTCCTGGAGGCACTGTATTTCTGACATGCTTGCTTGCTTCTCCTCTTGTCTAGAGCAACCCCAGCAACTGTACCTGCAAATTTAATACTTTCTGCCTCCAACCACAGGGGGCAAACTCTGGAATACAGCAGTGTCGCAATGTCAAAACGGCATTGTTGAGATGGTAAACAGATGGCAAACATATGGAAACATTTTCTTTCAAATATTATGAGATGTATAGAGTTGGCTGTGAAATCTGACATCAGTGATCACCAGGGTAGATAGGCAGGTGTCCCGCCTCCACCCACAATGCTCCTCTACTGGAGCCTCCAAAGAAGCTCTAATACTCTTTAAAGCCTTTTTTCTTTTTAAAAATTATGTGGGGTTCTTTGTCCTCCTATACATATGTGCACCTAATGCCTGTGGAGGTCTAAAGAGGTCCAGACCTTCTGCCCCTTGAGTTACAGATAGTAAGCTGCTATGTGGAGCCAGGAACTGCACCCAGTTCCTCTGCCGGAGTAGTAGGCTGCTATTACCTGCTAAGCCATCTTGCCAGCCCCTAAAGACTAATTTATAAGGAAACAAAACAATATAAATATCATGCTGTTACATATAACTCATCTGTACCTTTTTCTTGCCTGTTACTATCCATTCCTTGAGTACTTCACTGGCACTGCCTGAAAAAGAAATCAGAGAGATAGATATATTTCCTCTTGTGCCACACACACGGTAAAGGAGGAGTCAGTCTGTTTCATAATTGCTGGACAGAGCAGTGAAGTAATCATGCCATGCTTCTGCTACACTGGCCTACTGCGGTCTCCTGGCCATTTAAGATTCTCCATATATCTTTGTCTGAGCACAAGTCTTCCCCTAAGTATGCTGTCTTCCCCCTCCATGTTACAGACCATCTTGACTGTGGTGTTTGGGAAGAGCTACACCCTACATCAGATTCAAACCCTAATATAAAGAAAACATGATGACGGAGGAAAAACTCTGTAGACTTTGACTTGTTTCTCCTGTATTCACAAATCCAGGAAAGGGCAGTGGGGAGTCCTGACCTGACACCACTCTTCTCGAAGGCAAAACAGCTTCAAGTAAGGTTATACAGAAAGAAGTTTAAAAGTAGTTAACTCTATAAATTCAAGAAGTTGAACAAGATTATTGTTTTCTATCTAACATATAGAGAACATAAGGAAACTGAACTCAGGGGCTGGAGAAATGGGTCAGTGGTTAAGAGCACTGCCTGCTCTTCCCAAGGTCCTGAGTTCAATCCCGGCAACCACATGGTGGCTCACAACCATCTGTAATGAGGTCTGATGCCCTCTTCTGGCCTGCAAACATATACACAGACAGGATATTGTATACATAATAAATAAATATTTAAAAAAAAAAAAAAGGAAACTGAACTCATATGTTTGAGTCACCCGCCAGAACCAAACTAAATGATAATGGAGTTTGGAAATAAATGCTGAGTCCTTGAATTGGTCACCTGTTCCTGGCCGCTGAGTTACTTCTTTGTAACAGTCACTTAAATTACTTTATCCAGCTCCATTCAAGCCCCTTATACCATCAGTTTGTTTGGGGAGGGGGGCACATAATTATTTTAAATGGGGTCTCACTGTACAGCGGGAGACTGGCCTAGAAGTCACTATATAACAAGGACTGGCCTCAAGTCATAGTTGCCTCAATGTCTCAAATACTGGGATTGCAACAATGTGCCACCACACTTGGTCTGATTTCTTAAACACTAGTAGATAAAACTTTTAATAATAAAGGAGTTTTCTTAGTTTGTCTCTTTCTATAGTTTTTCTATAGCTTGGGAATGAAAAGAGTATCTCACATTAACAAAATATCACAGTACACAGTAGACTGTGAGCTATGGTTCAGGTTCCAAAAGTCTAAACTTGAGATACGATTACCTTCCATGAATGCTTGAACTGTTTTGTCCACACAATTATCAAAGTGCTGCAAAACCAGGATGATTTCATTGTTGCTCCTATTAGGAACTATTGCACGCACTGCGTTTATCTGCAAAAGATGACAGAGCTGTGTAATTCTAACACGAGGAGGTCACTAGCCAGCTGAAGTGTATCAGGGAGAATACAGTGTCATTTTACTTTCAGCAGTTTTATCACTCTTTAATGTCAGTAAGGACACACACAACCATCACACTGGGAATAATAAAGAGAAAATGATAAAGCCACATGAAAACTTAATTTCAAATTTTAAAAAGATAGAACATTTATAGAAATAAAAGGGCACCACTGAGATGGCCAGTGAATAAAAGCATTTACAGTGACCCGAGGATCTGAGCTCAATCTCTAGAACCCACGGTGAAGGCAGAAAACTGACACCGCCACACAAGCTACAAGGTCCTTTATACATCTGCATGTACACACCAACACACTCTCTCTCCCACACACAAATGATAATATTAATTTATATTTTTAAAGTTAGAAGGTGCTGAGTATGGGCTTAACTCCCTGCACTCAGGAGCCTGGCAGATCTCTGTAAGTTCAAGGCCAGTCTGGTCTACTTAGTGAGTTCCATGTCTCAAAAAAACAAAAACAAAAAATTAGATGGTATGCACAAGATTATATGCCAAGAAAGAGTAGGCAGTTAAGATATGGTGTCACACAAATGTAGTTTCATTTAGGTGCCAGCTATTAATTTACCATCAGTGGCTCTTCACAGTAAGCATACTATAGGTAATTAGAAAATTTAATGAACCATTAACCCTAACAGTTTAGGTTTTTGTTTTTTAAATGTCTGTGTGTCATACACGTGTGAGTCTGGTATACAGGAACATAGGTGTGTGAGTACAAATCCCCATGCACACTGTAAAAGCCAGAAGGCACTGGCTCTTCCATTCTATAACTCTCCACTTCATTCCCTTGAGGCAGAGTCTCTCACCTGGAGTGCGGCTGGCAGCCAGCAGGCTCCAGGGGTCCTCCTGTCCATTCCTCCCATTGTGCTGGGGTCACAGCTATATGCAGGTCTGTATGTGGGTTCTGTGGATCCGAATTCAAGTCCTCATGCTTGCACAGCAAGTGCTCTCACCAATGAGTCAAAATTTTTCCAGCCCAACAACTTAGATTTGTATACAGCACTATTCAGAACACTTGTTACTTTGTGTCATTTAGCTGTATAAAGACTACAGAGATAACTGACAGAGATCGTCTGAATTATTATAGGCTATTTTAGGTGCATAAAACATAATGCACTAGCAATAATCCAGCTTAATAAAATAAAACAAATGCAAATAAAGTCCACTGGACATCTCCTACATCCTATTTCTCCAGGAATTCCTACTCCAAAATTTGATTTAATTTTAATATATTTGTATTTTCATGCAGTATATGTATATCTATACTATTTTATAAGTATTATTTCATCATGCATACCTTTTTTAGTTTTTTGCCACACATTATTTTCTTCATATTGATAAGCATGTTTGTTATTCATATATTTTAACACACACATTGTACACAGCATTCCTATTGTATAATATATCTAATTTATTCATTCTCCTGTTAATGGGTAATTAGAACTTTTTTGTTGGTTAGCTTTTGTTTTTGCAGTGCGAGAGGTTTCACATGCTAGGCACACACTCACTGGAGCGCCAATCCTAGACCACAGTTTTATGTTTGTCTGCTATTCAGTCCTTAGTACCTAGAACAATGAAAAGCCATGTCTTCTGTGTAACTATTAGAGTTCTGATGGCACCACCACCACCTAGCTCATTTTCTTTTTTCCTTTTTTTTTTCTTTTTTTTTTTTTTTGAGACCAATATCACTATGTAACCCTGACTGGCCTGGAACTTACTATGGAGACCAGATTTCTGGCTTCACAGAAATCCATCTGCCTCTGCCTCCTGGAATTACAGGCATGTGCCACTACACCAGGGCAGATTTCATATTCATAATGCATTTGTGATAGTCACTGCTTATATTAACAAATTTTCCTATGGTATTCAAATTTAATATCCATAGTAATTAATCTTACCTTCTCTTTCATGTTCTCAAAAGTTCCTCCCTGGGCAAATACAGTATTGGACTGCAAATCAAAAATGAATCCTGAAGAATCTAAAAGAATATAAAAAACCTGATATACTCTATGTGCTGTATTCATCCAAGACAAAAAGATCAAGAATAGCTACCTTCCCCATGTAATTACTAATAATTTAGTTATGACTTAGAAAATCCCATTATATACACAGCTCATATATAACTACATTTTGAGTTAGTCATAAAATCAAATTTTATTTTTTAAAAGATTTATTTATTTTTGCCAGGTATGGAGGCACACACTTTTAATCCCAGCATTTAGGAGGCAGAGGCAGGTGGATTTTGGTGAGTTCAAGGCCAGCCTGGGCTGTACAATAAGATCCAGGATAACTAGAGGTACATAGTGAGACTGTCTCAGAGAGTGTTTGCCTGCATGTATACATGTGCACCACATGTGCCTGGTACCTGCAGATGCCAGAGGGAGCACTGGATCCCCTAGAAATGGAGTCTTGGAAAATTGGGGGTCAGCAAGTAGGTACTAGAACTTTTAATTAAAGTTTGGTTTAGCCGGGCAGTGGTGGCACACACCTTTAATCCCAGCACTTGGGAGGCAGAGGCAGGCGGATCTCTGTGAGTTCGAGGCCAGCCTGGTCTACAAGAGCTAGTTCCAGGACAGGAACCAAAAGCTACGAAAATACAAAAAAATAAAATAAAATAAAGTTTGGTTTAGAATTTAACTTTTATCTTCTTTCCAAATAACTCCTGGTTGCTATGAAAGATCCAAGTTTTATGTTACGGTAAGTAAGATGCGTGCAAGTGTGAAAGACGACACGAATACAACCCATGTCATTTAAGAGAAATTATGTTTGCCAGTTACAATGAATTGTGAATTCATTGAGCTCTAGCCTCTGTTAACACAAAAGGACCAGGAGGCACTTAGACAAACTCACCATGTGTACGTTTTCCAGAGGAGTACAGAACATGGGTAGTTCTCAATTACCTTTATCAATTGGAAGAGATGCGCTGAGAAAGAGGAAGACCCTAGACAGCCAGCACTATCGTCCAGACCTCCTGAGAGCACAGAGCAGTCAAATGATATCATCTGAATGCTGCAGTGAGCTCCCTCGCTCCACTGAAGAACTACCAATGAGCAGGGGGATGGTACAGAGACATCAATCATCTATCTACTTACGGTTAGAGACTCAAACCACCGATCTCCTTTAGGAGAGGGGACAGTCGGATTAAAACAGCAATTTATAGCTTCTATTAGAGAAGGATGCCTACCAGCCTTTTAATTATTCCCCTCACAACACACCAGCAAACACAAACTACAAAGACAACAAATGGCAGCTCTCCACTCAGCTCCCAAAATTAATCTCCATATTATTTGAATTTATCCAGCATGCCAATTAACATAAAACTAACATACAAAACAAATTGGGTGTAGTAAAGCATGTCTGTAATCTCATGACTAGATGGGTGAATAAAGGAAAGGAAGAAAGGAGGAGGAATGAAAGGGAACAAACTCAGATTAATAAAATTAGAATAGTTAAAAAATAGGGTCTAGCTGGGCATGGTGGCTTTAATCCCAGCATTCGGGAGGCAGAGGCAAGGAGATCTCTGTGAGTTTGAGGCCAGCCTGGTCTACAGAGCTAGTTCCAGGACAGCTAGCTGTTACACAGAAACCCTGTCTGAAAAAAACTAAAAAGAAAACAACAAAACCATATATATGTATATGTCTATTTAAGAAGATCCTAGTACCCTACCCCTTGGCTAATAAATGCAGTACTCATCCCTGCCCCCAGGTCCTAAAGAGATAGGGGACTAGGGAGGTGGCTCAATGCTAAAGTCAGAAGAGTGTGTTGGATTCCCTGCAACTAGAGACACACAGTTGTGAGCTGCCATGTGGATGCTAAACTTGAACCTGGGTCCTCTGGAAAAACAGTCAGTGCTCTTAACCACTAAGCCAACTCTCTAATTCCCAACCAATTAAAAAAAAATTCAAGCATGTTTGTGTTTGTAATTCAGCCCAGGGGAGGCAGAGACAGGCAGATCCCTGGAGCTTGCGGTCAGCCAGCCAATTTATCCTCTAGTGAGCTACAGACCAACAGAAGAACCTGACTCTGATCGGGCATGATAGTGCACACCTTTGATTCCAGAACTTTGTAGGCAGAGGCAGGCAGATTTTTGTGAGATCCAGACCAGACTGGTCTACAGAGCAAGTTCTGGGCCAGACAGGGCTACACAGTGAGAACTTGTCTTAAAAAAAAAAAAAAGACAAAAAGTATATTAATACGACAGCAACTAAGAATTAGCTTATCAAACTGCATATAACTAAAACCATACAACAGCCAGGCTTGGCAGTGCACATTTTTAATCCAGAACTTGAGAGGTAGAGGTAAGTGGATCGCTCTAAGTTTAAAGCCATTTTGATTCACACAGTGAGTTCCAGGCCAGCCAGGGCTACACAGTGAGAACCTGTCTCAAAATAAATAATAATAATAATAATAATAAACCATGCAATGGGCTCCCACAACAGCACTTAGGGAGTAGAGATTACTAAAAGCCCCACCACCCTAGACCCTACCCCAAGAAGTTAGCCAAAGCTAACATTATAAATATACAGAGGCTTTCTGAAGTACTAAAGGGAATTTGATTAACAGATTTCTCTCCATCAAAGCCCTGCCCACCCCCACTCTAGACTGCTTACAGCAAACTCAAGTGTACAGATCTGCTTAGGTATGAAGTAAGTTGAGAGGTTCTCAGAAAGCTACTAAATTTGTATCTATTATTTAGACTGCTTACACCATTTCCGAAGAATACAGACAATGACAAATTATTTCCTTGACAAAGTGAGGTGAAATTGGGATTATAAACTCTGAGAATCCCTCCCCATATTCTGCAATTCTGGGCAATCACCTACACGCTGGGTAAAAGATCTACCACTGAGCTAGACTCCCATTCTGAAGCTTGTTAAATTTTTCACTGATGGAAAAACGAGGAAGTCAGTTGCAGTATTATCCCTTGTCCAGAGTAACACCCTTAGTCCTCCTGGAGAATCAAGGGAGTCCGAGTTGTCAGACAACACTGCTGCTGCTACGCACTGGATACTCTACTTCTTAAGGGTCCATTACTCTGACAGCTCCTTGGCAGATCACAGCTGTTGGCTACTCACTGTTATACACAGATGCACAGCAAGATGAGGAACAATATGGCTAACATTTTACCAGGGCCAAAGGAAGGCAAGAAAAGGTAAGATCCAATTAAAAGGGTAAAGTTAGAGATAAGGAAGTCTAGAAGTTCAACTACTTTTAGTCATCTTTATTCTTTTATTCAACGTCCTTTTAAAAATTAAAAGGTTAACTCAAGAGCCCACAAGATGATTACACAGGTAAAGGCCTCACTGTCAAGCCTGATGACCTGAGTTGGATCCCTGGGACTCAAACAGAAGAAAGTCGACTCCTACCAAGTTAAACTCTGAGCTCCACAGGAAGCTGTGTATGCACATTGTCCTCACACACAAAATAAATAAATATGCAAACAAACAGATACAAGTATTTTTAAAGCTGAAATGAATGCTTGAGCAAATATAAGCTCTTGGAAAGGTGGCTATTGCATGAACTGAACGCAGCTGGCATGTGGCAATCAAAGTGACCATTTCTCAGACATTACCTCTCACCACCGGTCTAGGCTTATAACTAGACTAGGTCGGCTGGACAGTGAGGACCAGAAAGCCATTTGTCTCTGTCTACCTAGCACTGGATTACAAGACTGATAGAAGGGAAGAAGGAGGGGAGGGGAGGAGGAGAAAGAGAAGAAGGGAGGAAAGAGGGGGAAGAGGAAAGAAGGGAAGGGGAGGGAAAGAGGGAGAATAAGAGGAAGAAAGGAAAGGGGGACGGGACAGATAGAAGTAAAGGAAGGAAGGAAAGAGGGAAAGAAGAGGTGGAAGGGAGGGGTAGAAAGGAAAGGAGCAAGGGACTGAGGACATATTATGAATAAAGGGACAAAGCAGAAAGGTAAAGGTGGGTATTCTGTCTTTGTGTTACTTTCATTGGTCAAATAAAGAGACTGCCTTGGCCTTTGATAGGACAGCAGCTTAGATAGGCGGAGTAGACAGAAAAGAATGCTGGAAAGAAGGGAAGTGAGTCAGATGCCATAGCTTTCCTCTCCGAGATGGACGCAGGTTAGAATCTTCCTGGTAAGCCAACCTCGTGGTGCTACACACATTAATAGAAATGGGTTAATCAAAATGTGAGAGTTAGCCATTAAGAGGACAGAACTAATGGGCCAGGCAGTGTTTCAATGAATACAGTTTGTGTGTTGTTATTTCCGGGGCTAAGCTAGCCGTGCGGAAGCCAGGCAGGATAAAAAGCAGGCCTGCTCGCCTCCTCACTATAGGTATCTACATGGTAGTTCCTAAAAGATGGGTCAGGAGGTTGCCAAAAACACATACAGTGGCAAATGAGGTTATAACTTAGCTCTTTCCTTATGAATGAGCCTTAGACTTTCCTTTTTCTCTAACAGTTTAAGAATAATTTAAAGCTTGTAAGTGGAAGGCTAGGTGATGGTGGTGCACACCTTTAATCCCAGCACTTGGGTAGCAGAAGCAGGTAGAACTCTGTGAGCTCAAGCCCAGCCTGATCTACAAAGCAAGTTCCAGGGCAGTCAGAGATACACAGAAAAACCCTGTCTCAAAAAAAAAAAAAAAAAGTAAGTGGTGCTGCTTCTTTCTTCCCACGGACACTGGAAAGTGTAGGAGCTGGTCCTACTGTACAAACAGAAGTGCAAGGAAGAAAGCCTGTTGTTGCCAGGTGGTGGCGCAAGTGAGGCAGAGTCAAGCAGATCTCTCAGTTAGAGGCCAGCCTGGTCTACAGAGAGTTCTAGGACAGCCTAAGCTACATAGACCCTGTCTGAAAAGAAAGGCAGGCAGGCAGGCAGGCCACTGTCACAGAACTGCTAGCTAATGCCTAGAATACTCCCAAACTTCAAAACTGAAGACAGCACCAACTTTAGTATGCGAGAGATAATCTTCTCTTCTGCTAATACTACAATGAAATTAGTTTTCAAAACTATAAGTAACCGTGGCTTATTATCTTTTGAGGTTTTTGAACTTTCTAATCTAAATTAAAAGCATTTCCACCACATTGAATCTGTGAAGACCTCAATCTATGAAATTCTGTTTTGAATTAAAGACCATATTAAAAATGAAAATGAACAAGAGAAGAAGGTCACTCTCTGAATGAATCCTGTGCAGTGGCTCAGCTGCTGTTACACTTGCTGTTCCAGCACACTTGGAAAGGGGTTCTACACAGCCTCTGTTTTGCTTCCCCTCACTATAACCTCTCTTGATACTTCATGTCTCTATCTTCCATTCTGCCAGGGTAGCAAACGCGGAAAGAAAGCTAAAGAAGGAAACAAAGCCTGGAAGCATTCACTCTTGCTCCATTTCCTGTCCCTTGGAATATGAAGCATCCTGCAGGAAGCTAGCCTCTACTACATCTCCCTAACACATGCCACTCTACAAAAGTGCGCCATCAGGATACCTCCCACTCGCTAACAAATCTACTGCAATTGGATAAATCTGTCTGAGTAGAAAAACAAGTTCTACTAGTTCCAAAGCTACGGAGAAACCCTGTCTCGAAATTCCAAAAAAAAAAAAACAAAAAAAAAAAAACAAGTTCTAGTAAGATCAATTCTCAGACTTATACACAAAACTAAAACCTAACACAATCCTTGCAAAATCATTCAGAATATGTTACTAAAGGAATAGTTGTAAAACATACAGACGAAAGTATTGTTGGTCTACAACCATGCTTTGGTTTTAAGTTCTGCAGTTCTTGGGGATCAAATCCAGGCTGACCTCATGCATGCCACTAAGCACTTGAGCTTTATTCCCCACCCCAGGGCCCTGTGCATGCCGGGCAAACTCTCTACCACTAAACTACACACATTCCCCAGACGGCAAAAACTATTCCAACAATTTATGCACATATGTGATCTTACCCTTCTGGCTTTGTTTCCTAGACATTGCAGTTTTCTCAATGTCCAAAAAAAAAAAATATATCTTGTCCAAATTCTGGGAATCCTGATAATTTAAAAGTAGGCAATATAAGTCTGTAGTTAGAAGTAACAAATACAAAATCCTGGTTGTTTAAAATTCTGTTCACTAGCTGTTGATTTCTTTTCCTTCTCTGGTATTAACTTCTTGTCAGGATGTATCATTGCAGACAGTCATGTCTTCTTCCAGAATCTAGAAGGAAAAATACAAACACATTTACTATTTCAATAATGAATATCAGTAACAACTGTGTAAGTGACATATGTGGGTTTTCAATTTCTGCAAAACTAGTTTTAGTTCATGAAAAGCACCATTTTCTGAAGAAAACTTAACCTTACAATCTGATCATCTTAATTGGTAAGTATGCTTTCTCTCTCGGCCCCCTCTCCCCTCTCTGGGACTCACCGATCCCTGACACTTTAGCCTGCCCACATGGCACAGAAACATAAGCATAGTACTAATCTCTCATGAAAGCGTCTTTTTCATCGAGATTATTATAGAAAGCCACAACTGATCCAAATGCAGAGAACTACTGACCGGGGTGCCCAGCCCACACCAATACATCTACTGCAGCCCCTACACTTAAGGCTTGGGGATCATTGTGGAAGATGGAATGGAAAGAGAAAAGAGACAGGAAATCTGCTGCAAGGCTGTGTCTAGAAATGACAGGGAAGCTACATCCATGATACTCAACTATAAATAGTTGCCCTAACGAAACCTAACAATGACACCAGCTGGCAGGCCGTGGATGAGGGTAATCTCTCCAGACCCCATCCTTAGATGAGAAAATACAGGCCGTTAATAGCTGCTGAGAGAGGGAGAACTAGTCTGCCCTAGGGTGAGTTATCCAGTCCCAAGTGGTCACCCCTCAAAACACATTACACAAAAGCAACACTAACTGTACTCAGCAGATTGCATGATGTATTTTTTCACACATACGTGTAAGAATAATAACTAAAGAAGCCGTGGATTTGATAGGAGGGAGGCAGAACATGAGAGAGGTTGGAGAGAAGAGGGGAGAGATAATCTTTTGGGGGCGAGAGTTTCGAGACAAGGCCTCTCTGTGTAGCCTTGGCTATTCTGGAAATCGTTCTATAGACCAGGCTGGCCTGGAGCTCTGCTTGCCTCTGCCTCCCGAGTGCTATGATTAAAGGCGTGCGCCACCACTGCCCAGTTGATATGATTATATTTTAATTAAATACATTTTAAAGTATACTTTCTTTTTTATTTCTTATTTTATTTCTTCAAATTTTTTATTGATCAGGAGCTACTCTATTAAAAAATACAATTGAATCCCATCATTACTGTAACCATGCAAATGACCTGCAAAGAAAAACTGCACACATGAATATTTTGTTCCCCATTTTCAATCAGGAAACAGTTGTCACTGATAAGCAGATAGTTCAGAGTCTGCTAAGAATGCTCAAAGTACACTGCTGCCCATGCTACAACCAAAGCTCACTGGGACATCTGTGGTCTGGACTGTTGCCTAAAGCCATGTTAATATCTGTGGTTTCAGGAGAGCTGGCCCCACACCTTGCCTGTGAGCACAGGGCAGGTAAAACATCAATACATATAAAATTTTAGGGTGGTGTACACCTTTAATTCCAGCACTAGGGAGGCAGAGACAGGCGGATCTCTGTGAGTTCAAGGCCAGCCTGGTCTACAGAGCGAGTTCCAAAACAGAGCTACAGAGAAACCCTGTCTCAAAAAAAACCAATAAATAAATAAATAATTTGAATTCTTAAAAGCACAGATTGTAATTACGATTAAGTCTGGCTTCTGTAGGAAAACTAAAACAGCTTCAGACAGAAACTAACTGGCCCCAACAAAATGGAAGAAGGAATACTGGAAGAGACCAGCAAGAACGACAGCAGTTACGGAAACTCATGCTTTCTCCACTGTGTACTACCAGCCAGACACTCAGAAAGAGGGTGGCTTTCATCTGCTAAGTCACTAAAACTCTCTCAATTATTCAGCAGCAGTTTAATTAAGCTTTCTTCACTTTTGCCTAGACAGTCAAAGGTTTGTTTTAGCAAATACCAAGAAAAATATAATCATAATTAATTTAGTAGGAATAAAAATACATATCCTGCTTTATGATGATTCTTTAAATAGTGAATAATACAGATATTTAAGGCTATTTTTTAGGATTTTTTTTTATGCTATGTGTATGAGTGTTTTGCGTGCGTGTAAGCGTACCACACACATGGACGCAGTGCACGCTGAGGCCAGAAGAGAGCACCAGATCCCCTGGAGTTCTAGAGGGTTGTGAAATGCCAGGCCCTCTCTAAGAGCAGCAAATGCCTGGTCTCTAAGACATCTCTCTAGTCCCAATCCAAGACTATTCCATCCACCGAACTGTTTAAAGAGATTTTAAATCACTATATTGAATAGTTTATAAAAAGCAAGGAAAGGTTAGCGGGCATACTATAAGCACTCAGAGGCTGAACCAAGAAGACTGCTGGGCGTCCAAGGCCTGCCTGGGATACACAGCAAAATCCTGTTTCAAAAGAAACCAAAAACGTCTATTTAACCCATAATGAGGCTGTGGTTTTGTTTGTTTTTCTATTGTTGTTGCTGTTTGAGACAGTTTATCACTGTGTAGCTCTGGATGACCTGGAACTCAGGGACTGTCCTGTTTTTGTCTCCTCAGTGTTAAGATTAAAAGCATGCACCAGTTTTTTGAGACAGGGTCTTGGTATGTAACACAGGCAGGCTCAGTTGAACTCATAACCCTTCCATCATCCGAATGCTGGTATTGTATCAACTGAGCCTGCCTGTGTTACACACCAAGACCCTGTCTCAAAAAAAAAAAAAAAAATACTCCTGGGGGAGGAAGGAGGTAAGGTGGGAAAACTCAGGGGAGGGGAGAGAGGGGAAACTGGTCAGGATATGTGTTAGAAAAGTTTTTTAATCAAATTTAAAAATGAAAAAAAAAGAAAAAAGAAAAAACAAAAACAAAAAAAAAAAAAAAAACTACTCCTGGGGCTGAGAGTTGGCTCAGCAGTTAAGAGCACTGGTTGCTCTTCCAGAAAATCCAGGTTCAATTCCTAGCACCTACATGGAGGTTCATAATCACCTACAAGTCCAGTTCCAAACAATCTGACACCTTCTTCAGGTACCAGGTACACTCGTGGTGCACAGACTTACATGTAGGCAAAATACTTATACATATTAAAGAAATTTTTTTAAAAGTTTAAAACTGCTCCTAATAATATCAGACATAAGATTACAGAGAGACACATTAAGATGATAGAACATGCCTGTAATGCTATATCACTCAATGGGCTCAGGGAGAAAGATCTCCGGCTTAAAACCAGATTAGGGCACAGAATGAGACTCTTGGAAAAAATTTAAATATAAAAAAGTCTGGATCCTAGGTTTGTAGTCCACAAAACTGACAGTCTACATTTACTGGATCAGCAACAGTTGTAGAAAGGTCTTGGGGGGAAAAAATCACGTTTTTCCTACTCCATTTGCCCTGAATGCTGTATCCAGGTGGGATACATAAAGTTAATACACTTTTACATTCCCAGAGAGTATTTTCCCTCTCCAGCTGGGAGAGATACATACTTTGTTAGACAGATACACTTAGTTGTTATTTCTGCTTTTGCTTATTTATTATTTTATATTTATCTGCGTTTTGCCTTCATGTGTAGCTGTGTGAGGGTGTCAGATCCCTTGGAACTGGAGTTACACATAGTGTATAAGCAGCCTGCTGTGGATCCTAGGAACTGAACTCAGGTCCTTTGCAAAAGCAGCAAGTGTTCTTAATTGCTGGGCCATTTCTCCAGTCCCCAAGTCTCTTTCTGAAAGACGAAAATATAAATATTTACAATACAATGTGATCAACAGGATGAACAAACTTTGAATTCAGACCTCCAGATTCGAATTTTGATACTAATACTTAAATGTTTAAGATCAGATATGTTATTAACAACTATGTAGAGGCTGGGAGACAGTTCAGGTGGTCAAGTATTTGCTATGCAATCATGGGACCTGAACTGGATATCTAGAACCCAGGCGAAAAAGTCAGGAATAGTGGTATATGCTTATATTCCCAACACTAGGGAAGCAGAAACAAGCAGATCCCTGGCCAACCAACCTAACCTAATCATTGACTGCCATTTAGAGACCTTGTTTCAGAAGGCAAGACAACAGAGACTTACCTCCACACATAGATGCACACATGTGTACACACACACACACAGAGATTATAATATAAATAAGTGTACATGTGCAAATGCGTAAAGCATCAAGCATGATGGACTGCTGGCAGCTCGTCTTAATCCTCATCTTAATACAGTATAATCTATGAAACCATTATGATGAACTAGACTAGATACCAGCTAACTTTTCTGTAACAAGATAGTAATTATTTTAGCTTTCTAAGTCATACAGTCATAACCAAACACTCGCACTGTGGAAGCGGCCATGGTGGCAACACAGAAAGAGATCAAAAGAAGGCATTTAATCCCCTGGAACTGGAATTATAGACTGTTGTGAACCGCCAAGAGGGTGCTGAGAATTGAACACAGGTCTTCTGCAAGAGCAACAAGTGTTCTTAAGCACGGAGCCAATTCTCCAGCCCTATGTATATGTATCTGTGTGTGGTGTACATGCCCATGGAGGCCAGAAGAGGGCATTCCTGGAATTCCCTGGAGCTAAAGTGCCAGGTGTTTGTGAGCTGATGAGTGCTGGGAACCAAACTCATGTTCTCTGGAAGAGAATGTAAGTGCCATTAACCTCTAAGCCATCTTTCTAGACCCCTTTTAAATAGCTTAACATCTCTGAAAATCAGAAGCCACTGACAACATATTAATGTTACATATGTGTGCCAAGTTCCTGGAGCACTACTAATCTGCAAAAAGGAAAATTAAACTGAAAAAAGAATACATAAAATTTATTACATGTGGGCTGGAGAGATGGCTCAGTGGTTAAGAGTACTGGCTGCTCTTCTAGAGGTCCTGAGTTCAATTCCCAGCAACCACATAGTGGCTCACAACCATCTGTAATGAGATCTGGCGCCCTCTTCTGGCCTGCAGGTACACATGCAGACTAAAACAGTGTACACATAATAAATAAAATCTTTTAAAAAGAAAAGTAATTAAGACATGATCCCCTGAAATGAGAGTTATGGATGGTTATGAATCGCCAAATGGTTGCTGAGATCTGAACCAGTGTTATCCGGAAGAGCAGCCAGTGCTCTTAACTAACAGTCAGTTGAACCACCTCTTCAGCCCCACTGAAACAACTTCTAATTTAAAATCTCCATTTGAGGCCAGCCTGGTCTACAAGAGCTAGTTCCAGGACAGGAACCAAAAAAGCTACAGAGAAACCCTGTCTCGAAAAAAAAAAATCTCCATTTGATAGATGGATCTAAAAAACACATAGAGTGAGGTAACCCAGACCCAGAAAGACAAATATATATATTCACTCATAAATGGCTTCTAGACAGGAAAAAAAACCAACCTACAGCACAGTCCACAACCCAGAGAACCTAGACAACAAAGAGGACCCTAAGAGAGACATACATGGATCTACATAGGAAGGAGAAAAAAACAAGACCTCCTGAGTAAACTGGGAGCATGGGGGTCACAGGAGAGGGCAGAAGGGGAGGGGGAGAAAGGAGGTTGCAGAAAAAAATGTATAGCTCATTGAAAACAATTAAAAGAGAATAAAAAATAAATAAAAATCAAATCGCCATTTGAGATCTGGTAGCCTGCAGTTTAGAATTCACACTCATGTTTCCTCCGCCTGCTGAATGCTAGGACTACAGACTTGTACCAGTATTGTTTGACTTACCACCTTCTCGGCTGTAGTAAGGGTCCTTCAACAGACTACTGTTTCCACGTTCCAGTAGTACACAAACAGTAGTGCTTCTTAATACAGACAACAGAAATAACAAGCCAAAGATGTTCATCAGGGAAATGGAGATACAAAGAATGTGATGTCACCTGTGACCCCAGCACAGGAAAGACAGGGAGTAGCACTGCCTAGGCTTAGAGTCCAGCCTGACACAGAGCAAGTACCAGGCCATCCAGGGCTCCCTCAAAAAAACAGAGGTAGGGTGTGAGATAGCTCGGGGGGGGGGGGGGGGGGGGGGCGCCTGCTACCAAGCCCTGAAAATGAAAGTTTAATCCCTAGACTCCACAGTGAAATGAGAGAACTAACTCTCACAAGTTGCCCTCTGACATCCACATGTACAACACACACAATTAATTACTAACAGGTAAATGATTTTTTAAATATATGTATTTTTATGTATTTATTATGTATACAGTGTTCTGTTTGCATGTATGCCTGCAGGCCAGAACAGGGCACCAGATCTCATTACAGATGGTTGTGTAACCACAATCATGTGGTTGCTGGGAATTGAACTCAGGACCTCTAGAAGAGCAGCCAGTGCTCTTAACTGCTGAGCCATCTCTCCAGTCCCGTAAATAATTTTCAAAAGAGAATACAGACCTGAAGTCAAATAAATCGGTAAAAATACCTACATGATACCTACATACATAAGATAAAACTCATTCAATACAGTGGCATTGCTGGCACAGTTCACAGAAATAGGTGTGGAGGCCTGGTGAAAGGCAGGAGAGTTCAGGACAAAGCTGGGACACACACAGAGAGAGACCATCAATAATTACTAGTTGCTGAATATATACGATTCATTACATTTAGTCAAAGAGGGCTGGAGAGATGGCTCAGCGGTTAAGAGAACTGCCTGCTCTTCCAAAGGTCCTGAGTTCAATTCCCAGCAACCACATGGTGGCTCACAACCATCTGTAATGAGATCTGGTGTCCTCTTCTGACCTGCAGACATACATGCAGACAGAATACTGAGAATACTGTATACATAATAAATAAACAAATCTTTAAAAAAAAATTTAGTCAAAGAAAATAACCAGATTAAGATTTGTAGTCAGCTTTCTACACATTCTGCTTAAAACAACTGCTCCACTCCAGATCATGCCATGAAATGAGCAGTCTACCTACCACCCTGTAGGAAATCAGCCATCAGTCCCAGGTGGCTGTTCTGTGCCAGCATGGGGATGCACTCCCACAATGCCAGCAACTGCATACATAGTAAGGACCTGTGCAAGAAACAAACAGAAGATCCCCTCTAAAGGGTAAAATCCCCCTTTCTTCTACCTCTGATCAGTTAATAAAGACATGTCGTAGCAGCAGAAAGATGACGGTGAAACAGGGCTGGCAGTTGGTGGAGTCCTTGCCTACCATATTCTCCAGCACCAAGTATGGGTGGGGAGAATAAAGGCATCAATGACCAATATCATTAACTATAAAAAGTGGGCTTCCCCAAAGACTTCCCAAAAGTATACTAATTGTGGCATTTACAAGTAACTGTCTCCTAAAAGGGCAGAATGAAGGAAAACTTGTCTAAGTATCAGTGTAAGTAGATGGTGACTAGACGGTCTCCCTGAGATACTTGGTTGGGCAGGAGTTAGACACTGTTCAGTGTTGTTAAACACTACAAGTCCACTGTAATGTTTGCCTTTATTGAAAGCACCCCTTTAGTGTTTACTCTTCCTTTAAATAAGCTAAGGTATTGGGAGCCAGAGCCATTTGGTTCTCTAACTAACAGCTGTTAGACCCTTCCCTTATCCCCCACCAAACTTCACTGGAAAACAACACTCACGCCAGCACTAGCTGCTTTGAAGTTTCTGTGGCTGCCTTGAGAAATATGCATAGCAATCACAGCTGGTTGCTGCTTAAACAGGCACCGCACCAGCCACGAGTGTTTGAAAAGCTAGTGCTAGACATGTGCATGCCACCATGGGCCTCAGTGGACTCTAAATGACCCTGCAGCTATTTCCATCCAGGCTACAAGAGAAGCAGGTCCTCTGAAGCAAGTCCCTTCAACATGGGGGACTGTAGTGTGATTGGCACAGTCTTTATTTACATGAGGGTCTCCTATGATTGGTGCAAACACCCTTGCCACACACACCCTTTCCAGCCGTCACAGAGCCATTTTCCTGTGTTGCCCCCTACTGCTGGAACATTTGGCCCAACAAAAGATGGGCTGGTGCACATCTGTAATCACAGTACTCCAGAGGCTGAGGCAGGAAGATGAACCCAAAAGAACTAGAAAAATGGAGGTCATCAACAAGATGAAGCCTATGAGATTCTTGATGAAGCTGAGACATGAACCTACAATCACTGAATTGAAAATGGAACACAGGGCCATGGAACAATGACCAGCATAGATCAATCAGCACGGACACATGCTGAAAAACAACCTGCACAGTAAGAAACACCAAGTATTTAAGGAACAGCACTCAATTAATCCATTACCAACAGTTTGCCAGTGGATACCCTACTTGTGGATGCTGGCTCTAAGAAAGGAGGCTGCTGCAGAAGGCAGAGGTAGAGGAAAAGGATGTGGTCTGGCAGAGGAAGAGGGACTCCCTAATTAATAATGTCTCTCACAATTACTATTCCAAGGGCTTTTTTTTTAACTGTTTTTTCTTTTTTAAAGATTTATTTATTATGTATACAACTTTCTGCCTCCATTTATACCCACACACCAGAGGAGGGCGCCAGATCTCTTTACAGATGGTTTGGAGCCACCATGTGGTTGCTGGGAATTGAACTCAGGACCTCTGGAAGAGCAGACAGTGCTCTTAACCACTGAGCCATCTCTCCAGCCCTTAACTGGTTTTTTATTAATTGTTTACCTATCTTTTATTTTATATGTATGCATATGTAATTGTGTAAGTTTATGTGCCCGACATGCATGCAGGATCCTGTGGAACAGAAGAGGGCATTGGATCTCCTGGAACTGGAGTTACAGACAGTCACCATGTAGGTGCTGGAATTCAAACCCAGGTCCTCTAGAAAAGCAGTCAATTGCTCTTAACCCCTGAGCTATCCATCCAGTTCCAGTTTGGAAACCGTTTTCTCTCTTTCTGTTTGTGTATCTGTGTTGAAATAGGAGCAGCGGCAGGGCTGCGTCCCCGGCACCCGGCCGCCCGCATGGCTAGCTTATGCCCGAAATAATTACACGGAAACTGTATTCTTTCAAACACTGTCTGGCCCGGCTAGGTCCAGTTTCTTATTGGCTAGCTCTTACATATTGTTCTAACCCATTTCTAATATTCTGTGTAGCCCATGAGCTGGCTTACCAGAGAGGATCTTAACCTGCGTCTGTCTGGAGTGGGAGCATCATGGCAACTCACTCACTCAGCTTCTTTTTCCCAGCATCCTCTCCTGTCTACTCCGCCTACCTAATTTTCTGTCCTATGAGGGCCGAGGCAGTTTCTTTATTAGTAAGAAATCACTCCCACATCATATCTGCCATATGTGTATGGATGCCCACAAAGGCCAGAAGAAGATCCTCTGGGGCTGGAGTTGCTGCGAACCAAACTGGATCCTTTGGGAGAGCAAAAAAGTGGTCTAAATACTGAGCCATCTCTCCAGCCCCCAATCTGGTATATTTCTTATACAGGTTCTGTCTTTTATTGTTGTTGTTGTTTGTTTTTTGAGACAGGGTTTCTCTGTAGCTTTGGAGCCTGTCCTGGAACTAGTTCTTATAGACCAGGCTGGCCTCAAACTCATAGAGATCTGCCTGCCTCTGCCTCCCAAGTGCCCCCACCGCCCAGCATGTTTGTCAGTTTATAAGTATAGACATGAAGGGAAGAAGAAAAAAAGCCTCAAGTGATCTTTTACTGGCCCCTTTTTTGGTTGTTATTGCTGAGGATAGAATCTAGACCCTCGCATACAGCAAGCAAGAGCTTTACCATTGAATACACTCACATTACAAAGACTTCTTGGTTTTGCTTGTTGTTTTTAAAAATTGAGATAGGGTCTCATGTAGTTCAGACTGGCCTTAAATTTACTATGTAGCCAAGGCTGACCTTGAATGTCCTCTACCCCCACTGAGTTCTGAGGTCAAAGGTACTGGCCCTTTCTAGCCTACTTTTGTCCTTTACCATCAGTTGAGCGGGCTGGGCTGGAACAAGAAAGGACAACAGAAGCAGCAGCGTTAGCAGGCTGAAGACAGCAACAGTGACATTGGAGGAGCAGCAGTAGCCACAAAAGGGTAGCTGAAGCAAAACTGCAGGGAGTGGAGGCCTCAGGGACACCAACGGACAAAAGAAGAGAAACTACAGGGCCTGGTCACTGGAAGACTTCCAAAGAGCCAACTCTAAAAAGCCAAGGAGTTCAGACACCTAGGACTGAGGATTCTGAGAGCCCGGACCTGAGTCATAGTGCCATCACAACAGGGCCAAGGGTTCAGCACCTGAGGCCTAGGCAGGAGCTACGCACGGGACAGTGCCGTCTGCTGCTCCTCCCTGTTGTCAGCTGCCCGCCACACACTGCTGCTGGAAGCTAGCTGCCAAGTGATCACGCTAATGGCTGTTAAAGCCCAGAGCAATAAGCTTCATGTAGACTGCCTAAAACTGTGTGCTGATAACTTCTCACAGTTACAGCAGCAGGCCCTAAGCATTCAGAGCTTATAAAAGTCTATGAATCCACCAGTCCAACCTAGATCCTGGCACTCCATGGCTCGAGGACTGTCAGCTTTTCTTTGCCTACCCACAATTCCTCCCTGGGTAGAGCATTAGGACCCCAACCAGCTGACTGATCACAGAGGCATTGGGGATGACATAGACACTGATGATTTAGGACATTAAGAGCAAAATATCAACACTGGCAGTTAAAACTTTAATTGACAATAAATATAGATTTTGTGGTTTCACCTCCTACTTTGGAAAACGTAAGCACCATTTCCTGCCAATGCAGGTAACGATAGCAAATGTAATCCTAACTGTAGGATCAGCTAATATTTACTGAGTACAAACCATGTACACTAACAGAGCCAAGTGTTCCTAGCCACTGGCTCAGTAGTCATAGGGAATCTGAAGCGGCAGGATAAGAGTCTAAACCTAGTACCAGACCAGTCTTGGCAACAGAGACCTGTCTCAAAATTAATCAATTTAATTAATTATAGAAATGGAAAAAAGATTTCAATATACATTCCTCTAAAAAAAATACAGAAAGAAAAAAACACATGACAAGACACTCAACTGTGGTCTGGAGATTAGATGTCATGAAGGTAAGGAGTACTTACTGCAGAGGACCAGGGTTCAGTTCCCAGCACATGTGGCAACTAACAGCTGTGCGTCACTCCAGTTCCAGGGGGTCCGGTACCCTCTTCTGTCCTCCATGGATTGCTGCGTGCACATGATGCACATAAACTCACCCAGGCACTTACACATACACAAAGTTTTTAAAAGATGTTCAACATTAACCAGGCAGTGGTGGCGCACGCCTTTAATCCCAGCACTGGGGAGGCAGAGGCAGGTGGATCTCTGTGAGTTCGAGGCCAGCCTGGTCTACAGAGCTAGTTCCAGGGCAGGCCCCAAAGCTACAGAGAAACCCTGTCTCGAAAAACCAAAGTAAATAAATAAATAAAATATGCTCAACATCGCTAGTCAGTAAAGAAATGCAAATCAGAACAGGGCAGTAGCGATGCACACCTTTAATTCCAGCACTTGGGAGGCAGAGGCAGATGAATCTCTAAGTTCTAGGTCAGCCTGGTCTACAAGAGCTAGTTTCAGGCCAGGCTCCAAAGCTAGAGAGAAACCCTGTCTTAAAAAACAAAAACAAAACAAAACAAAAAACCCCACAAAATCCCACAAAACCCACACAACTACATACCACTTCACATCTAAGATGTCTACAGTAACAAGCAGGTGGATGGGACAGGAGCAGGGCTACAGAGGATGTGGAGAAATTAACACACTGTATTGCTAGTGCAACATAAAATGGTGCATCTGTGAAAAACTACATGGTAGCTCCTCAAAATCCTAGTCTCGAATTCCTACTCAGCTCATCAATTCCACTCAGCTGTAGATGGACCCAGAAGGACTGAGAACAGGCACTCAGCCAAAAGCTCAGGAAAGCTCACTCAGACAACAGCTCAGGGAGGCTCGCTCAGCATTTCTTTTTTCCTATTTCTTTTTTTGTTTGTTTGTTTTTCAAGACAGGGCTTCTCTGTCTAGCCCTGGCTGTCCTGAACTCTCTCTGTAGACTATGCTGGCCTGGTCTACTCTCAGAGATCTGCCTGCCTCTGGCCTCCTAAACACTGGGATTAAAGGCGTGCGCCACCAGCACAGTATCTCACTGTATATCCCCAGCAGGCCTAGAACTTGCTAAGTAAACCAGACTGTCTCAAGAACCAGAGCTAGGCGGTGGTGGGGCCTTTAATTCAGCACTTATGAGGCAGAGGCAGGCAGATCTTTGTGAGTTCTACAAGAGCTAGTTCAAAAAAAAAAAAAAACACAGAAATTTGTCTGCTTCTGTCTCTGAGTGCTGGGATTAAAGAAATGAACCTGGGCCAGAGAGTTGGCTCAGCGGTTAAGAGCACTGACCCTTCTTCCAGAGGTCCTGAGTTCAATTCCCAGCAACCACATGGTGGCTCACAACCATCTATAATGAAATCTGGTGCCCTCTTCTGGGGTGCAGGTATACATGCAGGCAGAATATTGTATACACAATAAATCCATAATCTAAAAAAAAAAAAAGAAATGAACCTCCAAGCACTTTTCATAACAGCTAAAGGTAAAAATGACCAATAGTCAAAAGAGAAATAAAATACGCCATCCATATAAAATAAATAGCAATATTTATTGCTTAGCAATAAAACTGAGTAAGAACCTGACAGAAATACTGTGAACTATAATACTATTCAATAGATTTCATTTTGGGTATCAAACAGCAGTCCTCTTCAGCTGAGGCAGGAGGATCAGAAGTGTGACTGCAGCTCTGATTACATAGGGAGATTCTGTCTCAGGAGAGAGAAAACTACTTATAATGACATATATGCAAATGCTACAAGGAAACCCATTAAACTGTATATTTACTCTAAAAAATTAATACAATTAATAATCTTTAAAAGTTAGGTATGATTATAATTCTGGGACTGGAGAGATGGCTCAGCAGTTAAGATCACCGGCTGATCTTCCAAGGGAGCCAGGTTTGGTTCCTATCACCTACATGGTAGCTCAAAGCCTTCTTTAGTTCCTTGAGCTCCAATACCCTCTTTTGGCCTCCAAGTATGCCAGACAAGTACATTGTGTACAGATTGCATGTAGACAAAATATCCATACACATTAAATAAAAAAATAATTTCTTACCAAAAGCAATCTACAAATTCAACGCAAAATCCCAGCAAAATTCTTCAAAGACCTCAAAAGAACAGTACTCAACTTCATATGGAAAAGCAAAATACCCAGGATAGCCAAAACAATTCTGTACAATAAAAGAACTTCTGGAGGCATCACAATCCCTGACTTCAAACTCTACTACAGAGCTACAGTACTGAAAACAGCCTGGTATTGGCATAAGAACAGACAGGAGGACCAATGGAACTGAACAGAAGATCCAGATATCAATCCACACATCTTTGAACACCTGATCTTTGACAAGGAAGCAAAAAATATCAAATGGAAAAAAGAAAGCATATTTAACAAGTGGTGCTGGCATAACTGGATATCAACATGTAGAAGAATGAAAACAGACCCATATCTATCACCATGCACAAAACTCAAGTTCAAATGGATCCAAGATCTCAACATAAAGCCAGCCACACTGAACCTTATAGAAGACAAAGTGGGAAGTACACTTGAATGTACTGGCACAGGGAATTACTTCCTAAATAGAATCCCAGCAGCACAGACACTGAGAGAAACAATTAATAAATGGGACCTCCTTAAACTGAAAAGCTTCTGTAAAGCAAAGGACACAGTCAACAAGATAAAACAACAGCCTACAGAATGGGAAAAGATCTTCACCAACCCCACATCAGATGGAGGGCTGATCTCCAAAATATACAAAGAACTCAAGAAATTGGACACCAAAAGAACAAATGATCCAATAAAAAAAA